>NW_015163647.1:422685-426798 GCF_001447785.1 Gekko japonicus | reverse complement strand
AGACACCCTGTGAGACAGGTGGGGCTGAGAGAGCTCTGACAGAAACGGCTCTTTTTCAAGAACAGCTCTGACAGAACTGTGGCTTGCCCAAGGTCATCCGGCAGGTACAAGTGGAGAAGTGGGGAATCAAACCCGGTTCTCCCAGATTAGAGTCCGCGCACTTCACCACCACACCACACTGGCTCTCAGACCAAACTGGCTCCAAAGGGTGCTCCCAGAAGCAGCTGCAACTTCCAGGTTGGTCTCAAGGGCAGCCTTGTGTAGAGGAAGTTACAGTAATCCAATCTGGAGGTGACCGTTGTCAGGATCATGGCAGCTAGGGCAGGGGGAGACATGAAGGAAACCCGCTGTTTAGCCTGGCGCAGGTGGTAGAACGCCTTGCTCACAAGACTCCACAGGCTTAGAGGGAGCATCGGTTGTGATGTGTTCCCTCTAAGGTGAGTTAGTGTGAGCTTGCGCACCGCTTTTTAGACTCCGGCTCACACATTTTTGTCTGGGCTCAGGGAGGATGGGGCTCAAAAGAAAGCGAACGTATGCAGGAGCCCAATCGCTTGCTCGCAACTTTCATGCCGGCAGCTCAGAAAGTAGAATTTCTGCTCACGGGACTCCACAGCTTAGAGGGAGCCTTGGTCCCAACTATTTCGCATTTCCCCGGTCCAGCCACAGGACCTCCCTCTTCAATGGACTTAGATTCAGCCGGCTCCGTTTTGACCAACCAACCACGGCCTCCAAACCCGCCCAAAACCTCTGGGGAGGCAGTCAGCCGGCTGCTCATCAACAGATACAGCCGGGTGTCCCCCGCGTACTGGTGACACCCAAGCCCCAAACTCCGCACCAGCTGGGCGAGGGGGCGCAATAAAGATGTTAAAATAGCACTGGGGAGAGGATGGCCCCCTGAGAGACACCACCCACCAAAGGGTATCATGGTGAGAACTTCTCCCCTAGTGCCAACTTCTGCCCCCGATCTTGGGAGGAAGAGGACAAACCACTGCAAGGCTGCCCCACGAATCCCCACGTCGGCAAGGCAGTGGGTCAGCAGATTGTGATCCTCTGTGTCCAACGCAGCTCTGACAAGTCAGGTAAAAAAAACCGAGGCATCTACTCCCCCTTTCCAACCACACTCTCTGGCGGCGGATTCCAAGGACCGCACTTCCTTTCATCCGTCCCAAACTTGCGGCCCATCGGTTTCATCATCAGGCCATCCTAAACTCCAACATCACAGGAGGAGGAGGAACAGGTCCCTGTGCAGACAGCTCGAGGGGCAGCCAGGTTGCTCCACAGTGCAGGAGCCCCTTGGAGATCAACAAGGATTCGGAGGCGTCAGCTTCCGAGAGGCAAAGCTCCCTTCCTCGGACAACAGGAGATCTTCACCGGGTATCCGACAAAGGGGTCTCTGACTCTCAAAAAAGCTCCTACCCTGAAAATCTTGCGGGCCTCCAAGACGCTCCGGGAATCGGATCCAGCCGCTCTCTATGCCCTTTCTACGCTTCTTACATACCCTCCCCTCGCTCTTTCTTCCTGAACTACAGACCCCCACGCCCTTTAGCTCTTCCTTGCACGAAGGGCACCCCCAGCCCCGGGTTGTTTTTATCCAAGTCTTATGAGGAAATCCAAGTCTAAGTTGGAATCCAAGTCTTACGAGGAAAGGCTGAAAGAGTTGGGTCTGTTTAGCCTGGGAAAGAGGAGGCTTAGAGGGGACATGACTGCAGTCCTCAAGAATCTGAAGGGCTGTCATGTAGAAGATGGAGCAGATCTATTCTCTCTTGCTCCGGATTGCAAGACTAGATCTAATGGGTGGAAATGACAAGGGAGTCGTTGCCAGCTAAATATCAGGAGAAACGTCCTGTGAGAGCGGTTGAGCAGTGGAACAGTCCGCCTCAGGAGGTGGTGGAGGCTCCTTCACTGGACGTTTCCAAGCGGAGGCTGGACGACCCTCTTTCGGGTACCTTATAGGGCTATCTTTCAGCTACGCTCTTGCAGAGTGCAGGGGGTTGGACCTGCAAGGTCCCTTCCAACTCTAACATTCCATGATTCTATCTTACAATGAAGACTGCGATGTGAAATCACATCGGTTTGTCGAGGTCAGCATCCCGGCACATCAGGCAACGTTGCAGGTAGACCCTGAATGAGCATGGGACTTGGGCAAGCTCTGCACACATGCAAAATCACAGTTATCTTGTGAGCGAGTTGGCCGCTGCATAAATTGGTTTGCTCTTCCTGAGCGAAGACAAAAATGTGTGAGCCGGAGGCTAAAAAATGGTGAGGTCGCTCACACTGACTCTGCTTCGAAGGAACGCCGCTTATCGAAAGGCTCTGGCTCCAAAACAGACCCTCCGGAGGCCCCAGTGTTTACTCCCCCCGCCCCCGTGCTGATGCCGACAACACTTTGCTCTCTCTTATCCCCTGCTTCCTATCAGTTAAGTGGTTATTAGACCACCAGATAACCAGATATCAGCTCAGCCGAGAGCATCTGGACACAGCTTGGTCGAAAGCCTTTCGGCAGCCCAAGTCTGCTGTCTCTGCTTAGCCACGTGCTCGTCGTCACAGTCTTCAAAGAGCCCCAAGAGGCTGGTGTGGTACGACTTCCCTTTGAAGGACCCAGACTGATTCTGCGCGTCCTTCTACCTACTTTTGCGAATCCCTCTATCGTGCTTTCCACCTATTTATCTAGGACAAGTGAACGGGCCTATTCCGGGATCTCCCCCTGCCTCAAAACAAACCAAAAAAACACCTTTTGAAAAATCAGTGCTTGCCTTTGCTACCTCTCAGTCCTGTGCTAAAGAGGGAAAGCTTAACGACAAATGGCAGGTTTTTTGTTAGATCTGCAATTTCTCTTTTCAGTTCCGTCTGAGCCCTCAGGTGCATGCCTGAGATCTGCTGACCTGTTAATGTTTAATGTGCCTGTGAACCCTAGCCGCGTTCACCCCGGCACGGCTTTGCACAATTCTTTGCATGCCCTCCCCCAAACACACTAGGTTCAGGCACGGGCATCTCTCTCCAATGTCACAGCGAGGACATGTGTACAGAATGGATGCAGCTTCTGTACGGTAGCAATCCACTCTCACCTGCACCACCTAAAAGGCCTCCCTGGTGGATTTCCCGCTTCCAATGCCCTGAAATACAATTTTTACTGCATGGCTTGGTGTTTTTAACCTTATGCTCCTGAAATTCTACTTTTGCTGGCCTAACTGCAGGAGTTTGCACTGCTTTTACTTCTCCCCATTCGGGCAAGATATTCACTTTTCAAAGAAGCCTGCTTTCCGCAGTTTCCTTTGGTCATTAACCATGCTCATATCTTCTTGTTTGGACTTTTCAAAAAATCTCTGGTGCAGATTCTATCGGGGTGTCGATCTCAGAAGCATCTGGAGAGCTTAAACCCTAAGCCTTTCAACTTACTCTTCCCCCCCCCCAAAAAAAAAAGGTTTCCTGTTTTGAAGCCAAGCCATGACCCTCCTGAACATTCCTGGCAAACTTTTTGCTTACTGTGTTCACAGCACCCGGTACGCAATGTTCCCTCTAAGCTGTGGAGTCCTGTGAGCAAGAATTCTACTTTGTGAGCAACTGGCATTAAAGTTGTGAGCGAGCAGTTTGGCCACTGCATAAATTGGTTTGCTCTTCCTGAGCCAAGACAAAAATGTGTGAGCTGGAGGCTAAAAAAAACTGTGAGCTAGCCTCACACTAACTCAGCTTAGAGGGAACACTGCCCGGTAGCACTGTGGTCAGCTCCACACCCCTCGCGTGGCCACCAGTCCCCTCTGGGGAGTGACCCTCCCTCTCTCCCCCCACCTGGGCCATTTGCTCCCTGACCCAACCTCTGCCTAGAAGCACATACCCCAAGCAGCGTTCCCTCTAAGCTGAGTGTGTGCTAGCTCACAGTTTTTTAGCCTCCAGCTCACACATTTTTGTCTTCGCTCAAAGCAAACTCATGGATGCAGCAGCCAAATCGCTGGCTCATGACTTTAATGCCAGGAGCTCATAAAGTAGAATTCTTGCTCACAAGGCTCCACCGCTCAGGGGGAGCATTGACCCTCAGGGGGAGCATTGCCTCTGCCCTGCTGGCAGGGGGGCACCTGCCCCCAGACCGCCGAGCAGCCCCTTTTGGCTGGGAAAGGA
>NW_015163647.1:413505-421715 GCF_001447785.1 Gekko japonicus | reverse complement strand
TCTCGCGAGCGCAGGGGGCGGGGTCCAAGCAGGCTCCACCGCCCCCTAGGCCACGCCCCCTCGCGTGTCTTAAAGGGCCGCGCGCCTGGGCAGATGCCCGCCGCGTCCGGAGACAGGCAGTCCCTGGGCATGTGCTGAGGGCCGAGCCTCTCCCCCCCCACCACGCTCCACGTTTGCCGGTTCCCCTCAGACAACCGCGCGTTGGGCCGCCGCGAGCCCCGTCGTGTGGCAGAGATGCATGGAAGGGACCCCCTCGGTGGCAGAGCCTCTGCTCGGCAGGCGGAAGGTTCAGTCCCCGGCAGCCTCTCCGGAGTGCCAGGCAGGAGGGGCTGTGGAAGACCCCTCTCTGCCTGTGAGGCCCTGGAGAGCAGTGTTCCCTCTAAGCTGAGTTAGTGTGAGCTAGCTCACAGCTTTTTAGCCTCCGGCTCAGACAGTAGAATTTTTGCTCACAAGACTTCCATAGCTTAGAGGAAGCATTGCTTGCAAGCAGTGCTCCCTCTAAGCTGAGTGAGTGTGAGCTAGCTCACAGCTTTTTAGCCTCCGGCTCACACAGTAGAATTTTTGCTCACAAGAATTCCATAGCTTAGAGGGAACATTGCTTGCAAGCAGTGCTCCCTCTAACCTGAGTGAGTGTGAGCTAGCTCACAGTCTTTTAGCCTCCGGCTCACGCATTTTTGTCTCCGCTCAGGAAGGGTGGCTCCGGAGCAAACCAATTTACGCAGTAGGCCCAATCGCTCGCTCACAACTTCAATGCCCGTAGCTCACACAGTAGAATTTTTGCTCACAAGACTCCACAGGCTTAGAGGGAGCATTGCTGGAAAGCTGCTCCCAATCTCTGACTTCAGTGGACCGAGGAGGGTCTGATGCCGGATATGGCAGCAGCGTGATGGACGGGGGGGGGGTTCTGACTCAGCCTATGTTGGCTTAGGGACAGAACACCGGCTTTGCATGAAGCCAAAAGTCCCGGGTTCAATTCCCGGCCTTTCTCTGCCCGCCTGAGGCCCGGGAATGCCGCTGCCAGTCTGGGCAGGCAGCGCTGTGCTTGAGGCACCGAGGTTCTCACATCCAGCACCAGGCAGCTTCGTGTTTATCCTCCACAGGGCCTGGCGTTTCTCCCAGAAGAGGGGCTGGGGGTTGCATTTCCAGACCACCCTGGGCTGGCCCCCCCTTGGTGCTCCTGCCAGGGGACCCAAGCGCTTGCTGCAGAGAATGAGGCCCTGCGGGTGCCTCCCGAGGAGTCCCAAGCCCACTGCCTGCCGGGACCTGCTCAGCAAGCCCCGCACCCTCCTGCACTCACTCCACGGCCCAGGCCTTCTTGGGGAGGAGGGGGACCCCCGAGCCAGGGCCAGTTCCCTCGGTGCCTCTGAGGGGTCCCGGGGCTGCCTTGCCTGAGCCCGCCTGTTGCCATCCTATCTGATCCTATCTGAAGGACGGCCCGGAGAGAGGGTGTTGCTGGAGGGCTCCCAAAGGCCTCTTCCCACCTACCACCCACCCCCACTGCTGGCCCGGCCCGGCCCAGGGCTCCCGGGAATTCCACCGCCCTCGGTTCCACACAGCGCCAGGGGCATTTCCTACCTCTGTGGGGAACTGCAAAACAGGGCATGCCGGAGAAGCTCCTCCTCGGCGCCTGCCTGTGCTTGGCGCACTGGCAGTTCCCGGCTCTCCCCCACCCCCCACCCCTGCTCAGGAAAACCAAGTTCGGCCAGTTCTGCGTTCAGCTCCCTTCCTCCTCCTGGTTGCATAGCGGGGCTGGTTCGTGAGCCATGCGGCAGAGGGAAGAAGAATGTCAGCTGAACCTGCAGGGCCTTGAGGGGAGCTAGGGGGGGGGGCGGGGGGAAGGCAGTTCTCTGTGGGATTTTGCCGGAAGGAACTAAGTGCTCCTGCCCTCTTCTAGCAGCCAGAGAGGCCGCCTTCCTTTATTCCCTTCCAGGTGTGGGCTTGGTGGATGTTGGGCACTCTTGTCAGTTGGAGGCACGTGGCGGGTTAATTTTGGACAGGTTCCGAGCCTAAGGAAGCCCCCTGGTGCCAACCCCTGGTGCACGGACTCTAATCTGGGAGAACCGGGTTCGATTCCCCACTCCTCCTCCACTTGCACCTGGCTGGGTGACCTTGGGCAAGCCGTAGTTCTGATAAGAGCTGTCCTTGAGAAAGAGCCATTTCTGCCAAAGCTCTCTCAGCCCTGCCTACCTCAAAGGGTGTCTGTCGTGGGGAGGGGAAGGGGATTGTAAGCCGCTCTGAGACACCTTCGGGTAGTAAAGGGCGGGGTATAAATCCAGTCTCTTCTTCTTCTTCTTCTTCTTCTTCTTCTTCTTCTTCTTCTTCTTCTTCTTCTTCTGCTGGCATTACAGTTGTGAGCCGGCGATTTGGCTGCTGCATCCATTAATTTGCTCTGGAGCCATCCCTTCCTGAGCTGAGACAAAAATCTGTGAGCTGGAGGCTAAAAAACTGTGAGCTAGTTCACACTAACTCAGCTTAGAGGGAACACTGCCCCCAAGTGGTAGGAGGTGCAGGGAAGGAGATGGGTATTCCTGTAATTCGATTAGCCAGTGCGCCCCCCCCCCAAAAAAAATTTAAATGCCCCCCAACTTTAAAAAAAACCTGGCTATGGGCCTGCTTGGGAATGGATCTTCTTCAGCAGCAGGGCTAAGCTGCGGGTCCTCAAGGACACCAAAGTGACCCGTGTGGCGTTCGAGTTTGGTCAGCGGAGGTCTTCTCAAAGGGACTTCTCTGCACACGCTTGCTCTCTGCCCTCTGTGCAGCCTTTTTGCCCTATTAGCACTCCCGCTGCATTGTACTATTAGGAGCGCCTCATGCGAGGGAGAGTGAAAGAGGTTCTTTGCACCTGAGAGTCAGAAGTGGACAAGTTCGCATGTCAGTTTAAGACCAGGGCGGGGACAGAGGCCGGCCGACTTTTGCATGCTTGGTGGGAAAACTGTCACATGCCACCTGCAGTCCTGAAGGGTTAACAATGGTAGGACACCCACAAGCATCACAAATGTGCTGCCCCATCCCGAAATTTAGCCAGTTACTGTTTTCTTTATTCATTTAAGAGCCAGTTTGGTGTAGTGGTTAGGAGCGCGGACTCTACTCTGGGAGAACCCGGTTTGATTCCCCATCTCCGCATGCAGCTGCTGGAGTGGCCTTGGGTCAGTCACAAGTTCTCTCAGAGCTGTTCTCTCGAGGGCAGTCCTCAAAAGAGCTCTCTCAGCCCCGCCTACCTCACAGGGTGTCTGTTGTGGGGAGGGGAAGGGAAGGGAAAGGAGATTGTAAGCTGCTCTGAGACTCCTTTGGGTAGTGAAGGGTATAAATCCAATCTCCTCCTCCTCCTCCTCTTCTTCCTTTTCTTCTTCTTCATGCCTTTTCCATGACATTCAGAGTGGTTCCGAACCCCCCCCCCCCGCAATTGCTTGAAACCAGTTCTGCAGCTAGGGGAACCGCATCCCCCGCCAAAGCCAACCAGGTCCCTGCAACCAAGCGTCATCACAGGAGACCCCCCCCAGAGCTGGTCAGCGAGAAGGTCCCTCCGAGCAGGCCAGACGTGCGGGGCCAGCTCTCACCCCACTGTGCCGCCCACCCCACAGTTCCAGAGGTCTGTGCCAATCAGCAAGCAGAATCCCTCCCTTTTGTCCCACCTTATCCCCCTGGCTTTCCTGCCCCACAGTTCCCCACCTGCGTGGTGGCATCCCTGCAGTCAGATGCCCGCCTGGCCTTTCCCCCTCACACCCCAGCCCTTGTCTTGCCAACTCCGATTCAGGGTTCTTCCAGTTTTCCGGCTCTCCTGGAGGCATGAATGGAGGAACGAATCTGCTCTCACGGCATCTGTCTCTTCTTTGGGCATTTTGCACCCTGACGCTAAAGGAGCTGAGGAGGACAAGGGGGCCAGTTCTATCCAGGCTGGCACAGACTGGGTGGCAGAGTTGGGGTTTAGTAACTGGAAGAACTCATGAGTCTGGCAGGGGGAGAGTTAAAGGGGGGTGGGGGGCAATGCTCCCTCTAAGCCGTGGAGTCTTGTGAGGAAAAATTCTACTTTGTGAGCTACTACTGGAGCTGCGGTGGCTCAAGTGGTTAAGACGCTGAACTGCAGGCTGTGGAAGGTTGGTAGTTCAGCAGTTCGAGACCCGAGTTGCTGCATGACGGAGTGAGCTCCCGTCTCTAGTTCCAGCTCCTGCCAACCTAGCAGTTCGAAAGCAAGAAATTGCAAGTAGATCAATAGGTACCACTTCAGTGGGAAGGTTCCGTGTGCCTTGGTGTTTAGTCATGCCGGCCACATGACCACGGAAACGTCTGCGGACAGCGCTGGCTCTTTGACTTTGAAATGGAGATGAGCACCGCAACCCTAGAGTCGGACTCGACTGGCTTTCAAGCAAGGGAACCTTTACCTTTACTGGCATTACAGTTGTGAGTGAGGAATTTGGCTCCTGCATAAATTAGTGTGCTCTGGAGCCCCATCTTTCCTGAGCTGAGACAAAAATGTGTGGGCCAGAGGCTAAAAAACTGTGAGCTAGCTCACACACTAACGCAGCTTAGAGGGAACACTGGCTGGGTGGAGTTATGCCGGTCTCCCAGTTGTGGGCACGCGTTCTCTGTGGTCACCCTCCCCAAAGCAGACTGGCTCCTCTGCTCTCGCACTCTTTAAGCTAAGCGCTGGCTCTTCATTACATTAATGAGTAAACCATCTGGACCTCCTCTCCACCCTGGGTAAGCTACCGGTTAAAAACAAGGACTCCTAATTAACACCAAATCCACGGACAACAAGAAGGAGGAGGAGAAAGCGGAGATTGGATTTATAGCTTGCCCTTCACTAAGAGTCTCAGAGCGGCTTGCAGTCTCCTTTCCCTCCCCCTCCCCACAACAGACACCCTGGGAGGTAGGCGGGGCTGAGAGAGGACTGCTCTGGAGAGAACAGCTCTGACAGAACTGCGGCTCGCCCAAGGTCCTCCAGCAGCTGCAAGTGGAGGAGGAGTGGGGAAGCAAACCCGGTTCTCCCAGATTAGAGTCCGCGCTCCTTTACCACGACACCAAACTAGAAGGAGGGAGCAGCAGAAATTCAGAAGCCGGCTGCAGTAGCAGGAGTGGGGTTTCATTTAAAAAAAAGAGAACCCTCCGTCCTTCCCCAAGACACAGAGATTGCTTCTCCTCCCATAGGGATAGATGGAGGCTTCAGTAAGTAGCAGATGTACCCCTCCACACACACACACACCCCTTTAAAGAGCAAGAGTCCAAAGCAATGTGGAACTAGAGTCAAAGCCGCAAGATTCAAAGTTTCCCTCCCCGCGGCGCAGAGGGCTTAAAATGGCAACCAAGGCCTCCGTCGACATATTTTGGAGATCGGCAGGTGTATCCCGACGTCTCAGCTGCTGCTGTGTTGGTGTAACCCAGAGGTCGTTTCCTGCAGGAGCGCACAGGAGCGGAGCTCCGGCAGTAAAGAGCCCAGGGGGCAGCGGGCACAGGCAACAAGCCCCACCCCCTGCTCCCAGCAGCCCCCAGTCAGAGCAAGAAGCAGCCAGGTAAATTGCAGAGCCCCCCCCCCGGTCCCCCGGTCCAAAACAGTCCAGTGGAGCCTGAGCAGTGGGTGTTGCCTTCTGACACACTTCCAGTGATGTCAGGGTGTGTGGCATATGCAAATAAGTTTTGCTAATGAGCTCCTGCACCTGTTTTTCTGCGAAATGACCCCTGGCGTAACCACTACGCTAGCGAAGAACCAGGCTGAGGCTGGGCGGCCGTGTTTGTCTGCCTGTGGCAGTGGAAAAGAGCCAGAGTCCAGGAGCACCCGAAAGACTAACAGAGGAGGAGCTTCCCCCCCCCCCCAATAGCTAGCAATCCAAAATAGTCCAGTGGAGCCTGAGCGGTGGGTGTTGCCTCCTGACATACTTCCGGTGATGTCAGGGGGTGTGGTGTATGCAAATAAGTTGTGCTAATGAGCTCCTGCAGCTCTTTTTCTGCCAAATGACCCCTGGTGCAACCACTACGCTAGCGAAGAACCAGGCTGAGACTGAGCGGCCGTGTTTGTCTGCCTGTGAGCCCGCACAGCGGGGAGGGCGGGGTATAAATTGAATAAAATAAATAAATAAATAAAAGAGCCAGAGTCCAGGAGCACCCGAAAGACTAACAAAGGAGGAGCTTTCGCAAGTCACGGCTCACTGCTTCAGACTGAGGAAGTGAGCCGTGACTCACGGGAACTCACACCCTGCCACGGACTGTGCAGAACCAGGCCGCCCCAGGAGCCTTCCGTGAGCAGAGCAGGCCCATAATTGGCCTCCAAACGACACCCCCGCCTCTGCCACCGCCTGGCGTGTGCCTCTTTGCGGCTACAGCCACCTTCTGCTACTGAGAACCCTGGCAGAGCGGAGGCCAGTTCCACGTAAGGGGAGGGGGACCACTTCGCCTCTGGGGTGCCGTCTAAAGTCTAAGTCGCTAGCCAGCCTCATCCCTCCGCAGTGCAAATTGATCTAGCCCTCTTGGGGCCTGGCCTCTGCCATTGGGCCACCGGTTCCCACGAGCCCCACCAGTGCCACACTGTGGTATCAGCAGGGCTATTTGGGGGCAGGAACGCACAGGAACGGAGTTCCGGCTGGCTCCCGAGTTGGCCACGCCCAGCAGGAACTCATTAGCATAATAGGCCACACCCAACAGCAGAAACTCATTAGGACTGGCTACATTAGGGGTGTGTGGCCTAACATGCAAAGGAGTTCCTGCTCCAAAAAATAAGCCCTGGGTCTTGACAACAAACAAGGTAAACAGAATAAGAAGCAAAAGGTGGGTGTGGCTGGATGACCACACTTCTGCAAACATGGGGTCTGTGGCCTAATGTGCTAATGAGCTGTGCTGTCAGGGGTGTGGCCTAATAAGCAAATGAATTTCTGCTGTTGGGTGTGGCCTATTATGCTAATGAGTTCCTGCTGGGCTTTTTCTACAAAAAAAGTCCTGGGTATCAGACTGCCCTTGCTGCCATCAAATGAGGCTCCTGTGCACGAAGAGGACGCTCTGACCCAGGGGTGCCAAAGCGTACGGCCCGCGGGCCAGAACCGGCCCATCCGGGGCTCCGATACAGCCCGCGAGCGACTGATTGCCTTTATGACCAGATGACGGAGGCTGCATACTTTCTCAGTGCTAATGGGTAACAGGCGGTAGAAGCGGGAGGGCGGGCATTAGGGAGAATACGGTAAGGAAATAGTGTAAGAGTGTTAATGTTTTAAGCATGTTTGTATTTTCAGTAAAAATAATATCGTTAATTGGGTTTGCTTGTGTCCTTTATAAAGTTTATATCTCCCATACCTGGCCATCGCATAGATGTCGCACCTTTGGAACATGTTTTTATGATGCTAACTGTTTTTATTGTTTTTATGTAACCGGTGGCTTTGTAAGCCGCCCTAAACCTGCTTCGGCAGGGAGGGCGGGGTGTAAATCAAATAAATAAAGAAATTACATTTTATGGCACACATGGCCTGGCCCGACAAAGTGGCATGTATGTCAGATCTGGCCCTCGTAACGAGTGAATTTGACACCTCTGCTCTGACCCAAAGGCTCGCCTGGCCCACTGCCCACTGCATCCCGTCTAGCTCGTTCATCTTTGGTCCTTATTATGTATTGGGGTTGGAACATCCCAGGACTGTTCCTACCAGAGACTGGCTGAGCTTGGAGCTCTAGAACAATATCCCACCAGGACTCTGGGGGTGACCAGTGATGAACGAATGTTATGTAAAATAGCCTGTCGTTGGGCGTGGGGTGTGGTTGGGTGTGGTGTTTGCTGTTGCCCTGGAGTTTAGTCTTGTATCGGCTGAATCACTGATAAAGCTGAGCCGATCACTAGACTTAGGTTCTGCTCATCCATGGAACCCGGTATTTAACAGTCCTCAAGTCGGCAAGCCAGAGATTACACACACACACACACACACACACACACACAGACACACACGGAGCTCACACACTGTCTTCTAAGCCCTCTAATATCTAATAGGAAAACAAGGTTAATTTGCACTTGACCCAGGAGGAAGCAGTCATCTCTGAGCAGGGGTCATTTCGTAGAAAAAGAGGTGCAGGAGCTCATTAGCATAACTCATTAGCATAACTCATTAGCATAACTCATTTGCATATGCCACACCCCCTGACATCACCGGGAGTGTGTCAGAAGCAGGGGTCATTGGGGGGGGTACGCCATCCCCCCGGGTGAGGTGCGGGAGGGCGGGGCCTGGAGCTCCCTGCTGGTGCCC
>NW_015163647.1:411343-413475 GCF_001447785.1 Gekko japonicus | reverse complement strand
CTGTTTTGGGCCAGGGGGCTGGGGGGGGGGGCTCTGCAGCTTACTTGTCTGCTTCTTGCTCTGAGGGCTGCTGGGAGCAGGGGGCGGGGCTTGTTGCATGTGCCCGCCCCCTGGGCTCTTTACTGCCGGAGCTCCGCTCCTGTGCGCTCCTGCAGGAAATGACCCCTGTATCTGAGCACCACTGAAACACAACAGAGCTGTGCTAGAGCAAATCCAAGAGGAAGACTGGGCCTGTGGGTGCCGTCTTGTGTGTGGGAGGGGTACTGTGCAGGTTGCTGCTTTAGGACCTGTTTGCTTCTGTTTCCGCTCCACTTACACGGTTGTCAGTCAAGCAAATGGTTATACAGGGTTCTTTACCCTCTAGCACTTCCCCCAGTCCTTCAGCCCTCCTCCTGCAAAGTGGGAGGGAGGGAAGCGTCTCTACAACGGAGAGGAGAGAAGAGCTCCTGTTGGACCCCTTGCCCAGTCATTGGCTTTGAATCTTAGCTTGAAAAGAAGACTGTAGATAACAAAAAAACAGTATATTTTAAAAAATCATCAGCCAGCCTTGTCCAGAAGGATAAAGATCTCAGCATCTGACACACGTTTGCATGGTTTGGAAAGAACTCGGCCAAGATGCTACCAGATCTGGACGATCGTACACACCCGCAGTACGTCCACCCAGAGAGGAAACAGATTAAAAGGGAGGGGTGCCACTGTTTGAATACACACACCCCATTGCTTGCCCCTGCTTGGTGGTAGTGGTGGAAAGCGCCTACAAGACGCAGCAGACTTATTGTGACCGTGAGGTCCTGCTTATTGGGGAGACTGTTTCTCCTTTAAAACACACTCTGTGTGTATGAACTTAGATTTCTGCTGCCACCAGGAATTGTTGTTGTTGTTCAGTCGCACAGTCGAGTCCGACTCTTCGCGACCCCATGGACCAGATCACGCCAGGCCTTCCAGTCTTCCGCCGTCCTCTGAATTAAACCAGGAATTAAACATTCCAAATCTCTCTATTTTGGTAGAATGACCCAGTGTCTGGGCGCTTCAGCGGACTACGTGGCCCTGAGGAAGGACTGTTCTGATTGCTGGGATAAGTTTAAAACAAATAATGATTTATTTATAAAAGAACAAAATAGGTTCCTGGGTATTTTTGAACTGTTATTGAAGAAAGAAAATATAACTGACAAAGCTTGGCATCACACACAGTCTCTCAAACACCAAAACTCTACTCTGACAGGATGAGACACTCAGTCTAAACTCTCTTTCATCATATAGGCACACAAGCTAAACTTTCTTGCTCACAGCCACACAGGCTAAATCTCTTAGCCACACAGGCTGAACTCCAACTGCCTCCTCTGTCACACAGACTCTCACACAAAAACACTCCACGCTCCTCCCTCTACAAACACAGAATCCCCTCAGAGACATCTCTCCTCCCACGCTCTCAGTCATCAGCCAATCACATCACACTCATCTCCCTCTATCACTCTCCTTACATTACTGCAGCCACTCTAAACATTTAAAGAAACACACACACCAAAATATGAAACCAGGTGACTCAGCAGGGTTTTCAGGAGATGTTCAGAGGTGGCTTGCCATCGCCTGCCTCTGCATAGCCACCCTGGACTTCCTTGGCGGTCTCCCATCCAAATACTAACCAGGACTGATCCTGCTTAGCTTCCAAGCTCTGACAAGACCAGTCTAGCCTGGGCCATCCAGGGCAGGGCACTGCCTCTGCCTACCTCCCCCCAATTCGGGCACGGAAGCCAAGGAGTCCTGCCTCCACCACGTCCCCTTCTTCCTGCTTGCCCTGAGAATGCTCCCAAATGGGGGACTGCTTTCTTCACGGCAGAATCCCTGGCTGCGGTCACACACACACGAAATAATCCACTTCCAGTCCACTTTCCAACTGGATTTTGCCAGTTCACACAGTAAAAACCCAGTTGGACAGTGAACTGAAAGTGGATTATTTCACCTGTGTGACCGCAGCCCCCGCTAGCTGGAGTCGGAGAACCCACAGCAATCGCCCTTCATCATTCCGTGTCACTTCTACAGCGATCCAATACATGACGGCCTCAGTCTGGGCTTCCACACAAACACCCTTGCTTAGAAATGCCCCCTCTGTGGCAGGGAGTCTGTCCTGGGTT
>NW_015163647.1:396969-411333 GCF_001447785.1 Gekko japonicus | reverse complement strand
CAGAGCTCCAATCCATAAAAGGTTAAGATGCTTTGGGGCTCTTTAGCTTGGAGAAACGGCGGCTGAGGGGTGACATGATCGAGGTTTATAAGATTATGCATGGGATGCAGCAGGTAGAGAAAGAAGTCCTTTTCTCCCTTTCTCACAAGACAAGAACTCGTGGGCACGCAATGAAATTGCTGAGCGGTTGGGTTAGAACGGATCAAAGGAAGTACTTCTTCACCCAGAGAGTGATGAACACATGGAATTCACTGCCACAGGAGGTGGCGGGGGCTACAAGCATGGACAGCTTCAAGAGGGAACTGGATAAGCATATGGAGCAGAGGTCCATCGGTGGCTATTAGTCACAAGGTACAGATAGGAACTCTAGGTCTGGGCCAAGGGATGCTCTGTCTTCTTGGTACTGGGGGGGGCAACAGTGGGAGGGCTCCTGGTGTCCTGGCCCCACTGGTGGACCTCCTGAGGGCCCCTGGTATTTTCAGCCACTGTGTGACACAGGGTGTTGGACTGGATGGGCCATTGGCCTGATCCAACACTGGCTTCTCTTATGTTCCTATTGAAATTCCCAGGAAGAAGAGGACTTCCCTCCCCGGCTCCATCCTGACTACCTGCTGCCCCCTGGTGTTCATATATAGCCTCACAGCTACACCGCTTGCTGGTGCGGGAGGGGGGATTCCTCCATCCTAAAAGGCGAGGAAGGGTAGGGTCCTTTGCCATTGCCATGGAAACTGTAGAGAGTTGCTACAACAGTGCAGAACAGGAATGGGAAAACTCCAGTCTGCAATCTCCCTCCCTCTTGCAGCCCCCGAAGCCAGTGCCAAAGGGCATCGTGTTTCCGTCAGTGAAATCACTGTAGAACAACACTCTGGGCTCATCCTGGATGACCCAAGACGAATCTGTTTTGTTCCCTTTTCCACTGGTAGGTGCAGGATTAGGGCGCTCTCTCCAGTTCATGCAGCAGGGACCCGTGTGCACAAAACAAGGAGATACAGGGGCATGAGTGAGAATCCCCTGCAGTCTCTGCTTTTAGCTAACAAACAGAACTAGTAGTAGAAAAGAGCAAGAGTCCAGTAACACCTTAAAGATGAACAAAATTTGTGGCAGGACACCTTTAGGACCAACAAAGGCTTATTCAAGGTATGAGCGTTTGTGGGCGTGCCCACTTTTTCAGATACATTGGAATGGTGGGTAAGGTTCAAACTTATAGGCAGGGAAATTAACACCTAACATGATGATGTTTAAGATATGCAAAGTCCAAAATAACAAGCTAAGGTTATAAAGTCAACAGTTGTAAAGCAATAAATACGTCCAAATAGCAGATAGATATCTAAAGGTGTCTTTTCTAATTGTGGGAAGCAAAACGATAATCTCCGTTCTCTCCTCCCAGGCGTGGAGATGATTTAACAGTGCTTTTTGAGGTGGATGCAGGGTCATCAATTTGTGATATGCTGCCACATATTGATGGCACATTGCCCCTGACAAGGCAATTTTACTTGCACACTTAGGACCTAAACTGGAAGGTACACCAGGACAAGTGGGAATTCAGATTGCTGGGGAAAAGATCAACAACCTCAGATATGCAGACGATACCACTCTCTTTTTGGTGTGTCATTCAATTCCATATCAGAACATTCCAATTTTGGTCCTATTTTATTTATCGTTAATTGCCTTACATGTGTTACAGGGACTCTGTTGCTTGTTGTATTTTGCACGATTTGACCTCTGAAGAAGGCTCTTGTGAGCCGAAACACATCAGGTCATACAGTGTCTTTTTTTGGTGTGTATTTGTAACTTTGAACATTTTATGAGGCTTTATTTGGGCCTCTACTAGGTTTTTATATGTCTTTATAAAAAACACTATTTCGTACACATACTTATGTTTTTAACTGTTGGCCCTCAATAAGTTTTCTAAACTTCCTTTGGAGATTTGTGCTTTGTTACCTTCTCACCAGCGACTGAACCCACACCACAAACAATCCTCACTCACAGCAGGTCAGCCCCCAAGGACAGCAAGGATTACACAGGGTTTTGCTACTGAAGCACAGAGAGCAACAGCTTAATGAGACGAATAAAGACCCATATTCAAGCTGCAAACTTTGGTTATGTAACAGCACATTAATAATGTTTGTCTCTCGAGTTCACTGTATAGGACGACCCTATAGGTGTCCTCCCCTATCTACAGAGACCCTCCATCATTGTTGTGTATTGCAGTCAGTTAATGGACGTGGATGTTAAGAAGGAAAAATACCCCTGGCTTGTGTCCAAGGGGCAATTTGTACATTTGTTTTTGATTGGGAAAACTATCCCGATGTGAAAATCAACCGCAAATTAAGGTGATTCCTAACTCAGCTCTGATATCTTGGAGAGTCTCTGGGCAGATGTTTCAGGCAACGATCCTGCCATGTTGGTATGGTTAACACGGAAACGTTGCCACCTCAGAAATCAATGCATTGCATGAAAGAACAGACTCAAGTCCCCATTTCTTCAGGTCCTCAGGATGTCAGAAAACCCAGTCGCCATCCCAAGTCTCCACTTGGCAATGCCACCCCCATGGGGTAACAAAAACAAACTGGGTTAAAACCACTGCCCCCAGCAACTCTGGGAGTATCTCCATGCGGCTAGAACCCTGCACCTGTCTTGCCACTTAGAGGCTCTGTCGTGACTTCCGCTGCACTCCTGCAAACTCTTGCAACCGTTGCAGTTCTGCGGTTTCCAGCTATCATGCTCTAGGAACGGTGAGCTTACCCACTGCCCATCCCCACACTTTAGAGAGGAAGACTGAATAGGTGTGGCGTGTCTCCAGAGATCAGTCTAAGAGCATGCAATATAAAAGAAAACATAATCAATGAATAAAAAGCATTCACACGGTCTCTTCAAGCCTTCAGGCTGAGCAAGGGTACAAAGACAAGGTGAAAACACACCATTCCCATTCCTTATACTCAACACTTATCCTAGACCACGGGTGTCAAACATGCGGCTTGGGAGCTGGATCAGGCCCCCGGAAGGACTTCTCTCAGGCCCACAGTGGAACTGGCTGTTTTCTCGTGCTGCCACAGTTCCAGCTGCAGAGTCTTGTGAGCAAAAATTCTGCTTTGTGAGTTACTGGCATTAAAGTTATGAGCAAGCAATTTGGCTACTGCATAAATTAGTTTGCTCTGGAGCCATCTTTCCTGAGCTAAGACAAAAATGTGTGAGTCGGAGGCTAAAAGACTGTGAGCTAGCTCACACTAACTCAGCTTAGAGGGAACACTGGCTGCTGCTTCTAATTCTGCTGCTGCTGCTGCGTCATCGTAGGTTTGCAGCTTACAGATACACACCTGAACAACATACTCAGGATTGCAACAGCACAGACATTTTGATGCAATAATTCAGAGCAAGAGGTGTCAGTTATCAGACACTGTTAAATAAACAAAATATTGCAGGACTACTGATGTTTTAAGCGTATTTCTATTTTAAGTTAAAAAAAAACTTTGCGTTTGTGTCTTTTATAAAGTTGGTATCTTCACTACTTGGCATTACATTTTATGACACACATGGCCCGGCTCGACAAGGTCTCATTTATGTCAGATCCGGCCCTCATAACAAATAAGTTTGACACCCCTGTCCTAAACAATAGAACAAAGTCTGAGTCCAAAGTTTAAGGCCCTCAACGTTTTCTTCAGGTTATTTATTTATTTACAGTATTATGTTTTAATCCTTTAAATTGTATATCTATGTGTTGTGAGCAATGTTCCCTCTAAGCTGTGGAGTCTTGTGAGCAAAACTTCTACTTTGTGAGCAACTGGCATTAAAGTTGTGAGTGAGCGATTTGGCTGCTGCATAAATCAGTTTGCTCTGGAGCCATCCTCCAGAGCTGAGACAAAAATGGGTGAGCCAGAGGCTAAAAAACTGTGAGGTAGCGCACACTCACTCAGCTTAGAGGGAACACTGGTTGTGAGATGCCCTAAGCCCACTTGCAGGGTAGGGAGGAATAGAAATAAAATAAACAAACAGACAAATAAAGGTATAAACTTTTGTGTGTGTGTGTGTGCGCACTTCTTCGCTATATCTGAAGAAGTGTGCACACACACGGAAACGTACACCTTGAATAAAACTTTGTTGGTCTCAAAGGTGCCCCCACTGGGCTCAAACATTGTTTTACTGCTTCAGACCAACACGGCAACCCCACCTGAATCTATCCTAAACAATGTTTATTTAGAACAGGCTAGTATTACCAGAAGCTGCAGTAGCTGCAGTTAAGCATTACCTTCGTCCTCTGGGTTGGGACTTCTCCCCATTGCCCCTCCGCCACACAGGCCAAACGGAATTCTGAGGAAAAAGCTTTGTCCTTCATGGCTTCTACTCCCTGGTCAGAAACTGGCGGAATGGGCCTGCTCAGGCCTGCAGGCCCTGCTCTACCCTGCCATCCTAGGTTTTCCCCCAAGACCTGGAGAGGGTTTTCTCTCTCTCTGGTAGCCTGCTGCCACCACCTGACCTTTGTAGGACTTGCCCGCTGGGAGGGTCAGTTCTCCCAGCTTCCCTTCCAAGATTTGAGGCCTTGCCTCTGAGTCTCCCGGTACCCAGCACCTGGTCACCACCGGGACCGTTTACTGCCTTATGTGCCCCTGGAGGAATAGCCACTTGCCAATGGCCTGCCTTCCCCCTGGCTCCGCTCTGAAAATAGCATGTCCAATATGGTGGAGACCTATGTGGTACAGAGAACCCCTGCTGGCGTCAAAAGTTTATAAGGTATTTATTAAAAAGAAAATGTTCACAAGCATACTTTTAGCACAGCACCCAGACTGAGGAAGGGATTAAAAAGAAATGGGTAAAATGCAGTTCCTCTGTCCCTCTCTATGTACACGCCCCATCAGATGTTAAAATATACGACAGGCTTCTTAGCTTTAGGATGTTATAGATCTCTGCAGAGTCACCATTACCTTGAAGCTCCTTCCCAGCTCTTCAGGCCAGCACATGGTCAACATGGCTGCCTTCTCCAGACCCCAGTTAAGAGTTCTGTCTGCTCTGATGGACCCAGTGCAAAAGAGACCTTCTCCTTGCTGCAAGGAGTTTTTCTCATCTCCCTTTCCCCTCCCACTGACCCATGGTCAGGCCATGTCAAGGAAACTTTTCCTGACGTCTCCAGAAACTTCCTTCCTGAAGACTCTCTAGTATTTAATTCCTCCAACATTCTGTTCCCTGCTTGGAGGGGGGAGCTTACCCATCCCATTGTCTAGATGACCTATTAGCATTCGTATGAAGGTGGGCTGAGGTAAGACTGGAAAGCAATTGAACTGACTTTCCCCTTCCTGCCTGTTCTCTTCCCAGAGAGAAAGATCAAGATGGGTAGCCATGTTAGTCTGTTGGTAGCAGTTGAAAAGAGCAAGAGCCCAGTTGTTGTTCAGTCGCACAGTCGAGTCCAACTCTTCGCGACCCCCATGGACCACATCACGCCACGCCAAGTCTTCCGTCCTGCTCCGGAGTCTGCTCAGTTTCATGTTCGTTGCATCGATAACACTAACCATCTCATCCTTTGCCGCCCCCTTCTTCTTTGACCTTCAGTCTTTCCCAGCATCAGGGTCTTCTCCAGTGAGTGCTCCCTTCTTATTGGGTGGCCAAAGCTTCAGCTCCCGTATCTGGCCTTCCAGGGAACAGTCAGGGTTGATTTCCTTTAGGATTGACTGATTAAGAATCCGATAGCACCTTAAAAAGACTAACACAATTTGTGGCAGGGCAGTTAGTCTTTAAGGGGCTGCTGGGTTCCTGCTCTTTTCTACAGCAGAGAGAGGGGGGGGGAACTTTTAAAACTCAGAGCGAAAGTTTTGCTCATTTCAATCTCCAAAGAGAAAATGCATTTCTTCAAAAGAAGCCATAAGATAAAAGAGCTTCTCTGTGCCCCGGGGAATATATCGTCTCCCCTTGGGGTTGTTCAGATCTTCCCGCCATCCAGAGGCAGAGATAGCTCTTTAGCCATTTGGCCGTTTCCCCTCTCTGTCCCCTGAGGTAGAGCAGATAAGATAAAGACTTCAAAACCTTGGTAAACATGAATGAAACCGGAAAACAGCAGAGAAGCAAAACAAAGCATGAAAACATCACACCCACACCCCGAATAAGAGCTCAAGAGAAAAAAAGATAAAATAAAATAAAAGCTGCAAAGACGGAGCACAGTCTTGAGCCTCTGTTATCTCACACCAGACACCAGAAACAGGAGATTCAGTGCGGCTCCAGAACATTCTAGCGAGGCGCAAGATGGTCACCCACCGTCCCACTTCAGCCAGAGCCATTTGCCTGCACGAGCCCCAAAGGGCGCTGTCTCCTCAGAGCTTGGTGATGCAGCCCCCCCCTCGGCCCCCTCCTTCCCACCAGCTACCAGTTGGCAGCTGTGTTCCAGCTCAGAAAACAGAGCGCCACCCCAACAGCCGAAACCGTGGGGTGCATTCTCAGGGGGAGGGCCTTTCTCTAGACATCGTAACCATTGCAGTTTAAAATGTCTTTTAGAACATAAGAGAAGGACATCAGAGAAGCCGATGTTGGATCAGGCCAATGGCCCATCCAGCCCAACACTCTGTGTCACACAGGGGCCAAAAAGACCAGGTGCCCTCAGGAGGTCCAGCAGTGGGGCCAGGACACTTGCCTATCCTCGCCTTGCAGTAGGGTCACCTGTAGCCGGCAGGGGTTCTCGGTGCCTCTTGCCCTTGGCAACAATCCTAATGGGGGGCCTGACCCAGACTGGGGACTCTCCGCTTGGGTCCAGTCCTCAGACGGTTCCTCTTCTCTGACTCTCAGCCACGCCAAATCAGTTCCACCCTTTGGTGTCGTGTAGTTTAGTTTGGTGTGGTGGTTAAGTGTGCGGGGACTCTAATCTGGGAGAACCGGGTTTGAGTCCCCACTCCTCCTCTACATGCAGCCATCTGGGTGACCTTGGGTCAGTCACAAGCTCTTTAGAGCTGTTCTCTCAAGGGCAGTTCTCAAGAGAGCTCTCTCAGCCCCACCTACCTCACAGGGTGTTTGTTGTGGGGAGGGGAAGGGGAAGGAGATTGTAGGCCACTCTGAGACTCTGAGTGAAGGGCGGGGTATAAATCCAATCACCTCCAACACCTCCTCCTCCTCCTCTTCTTCTTCTTCTTCCCAATCTGAGAGTAGCCAAGTAAGTGGGTTGCCCAAATAAGCCAGGACGGGGTGGGTGGGAGGAGGTTAGTGGCCATACTGAGCCTTCCCCCCCCCCTTTCCAGGACTCCTGAGCTGAGTACTCAATTAACAGAAAACATCCTGTAAAGACCTTGGCGAAACAATGGCCCCCGTGGCCAATGACTGCTTTCTTCGCCTTCTTCATTTCCTGGCTGGCAAGACCCTGAAAGGCCGAACGGCGCCCCAGTCTTCCCTGCCTGCAGCCCATTAGTCAGAATGTGCGATGTCACAATTCCCATTCGGCCTCAGGATTCCGGGGATCTCAGCAGGTAATCCTTGGCAACCACGGCTGCTCCTCTGGGGGAGGACCCCGCTCACTCTGCCTCCCCCCCCCCATGCCTCCGACACTCGAAGGCTAGAATGCCATCACCCGTGGCAGAACTGGGCAGCTTCCGTTGTACCCACAGCACAAAGGGCATATGAAGCCTTATAGATGAGCTTCCTTGCTAGGCTGGCTCCGGGCAGCAGCCCCTCGATGGGTGGCAGAAGGAGGAAATGGCTGTGCCTGCCGCCCCCGCATCTGTGCAAGACGCTAGTTCTGTGGAATGGATGGGTGGGGGAGTGGGGAGTGGTGGACACACATGCGTCACCTCCTTCTAAGGTGCAAAGCACAGGCCAGGAATGGGCTCCCCCAAATAGCGGCCCTCGGGGCTATGGAGCCTTCTTCCTGGAGACTCACCAAAGGTAGAGCATGAGCAGGGGTCATTTCGTAGAAAAAGAGGTGCAGGAGCTCATTAGCATAACTCGTTAGCATAACTTATTTGCATATGCCACACCCCCTGACATCACTGGAAGTGTGTCAGAAGTCAACGCCCACCGCTCAGGCTCCACTGGACTGTTTTGGATTGCTAGCTATTGGGGGGGGGGGGACGCACAAATCTGTCCTCACAGAGGGGGGAGAGCTTGTACCTGAAGGCGGGCCGGGGGGTGGCTCTGCAACTTACCTGGCTGCTTCTTGCTCCTTGTGGCCTGACTGAGGGCTGCTGGGAGCAGGGGGTGGGGCCTGTTGCATGTGCCCGCCCCCTGGCCTCCTTACTGACGGAGCTCCGCTCCTGTGAGCTCCCGCAGGAAATGACCCCTGAGCATGAGCATTCCCCAGGCATACATACCTTAAGGGGCCCTCACTCAACAGCAGAGCACATGACTTTGCATGGAGAAGGTGTTTCAGATCTTGGCCGCTCTGCTGAAAGAAGGCCTTTCCCTCCCAGAGACCTCGGAGAGCCACCGCCGGTCAGCGGAGAGAGGACTGGACCAGAAGGAGGAAACAGACTGACTCGGGACAGGGCAGCCACTGCGGACTTTCCCCTTCCTCGGGGGTGGTCGGAAGGGCTGTCCCTTTGCAGCTGGATTGGTGGAGGCTCTGCACGGTTTTCAAGGCAAGAGGCGTTCAGAGGTGGCTGGCCACTCCCCGCCCCTGCGTAGCATCGCTGGGTGGTCTCCCATCCAAGTCAAGCCACAGCCAACTTATGGCGACCCCCTTCAGGTTCACACGACAAGAGGCATCCAGAGGTGGTTTGCCATTGGTGTCGTGGTGAAGTGCGCAGAGGACTCTAATCTGGGATAGTAAAGGTAAAGGTAAAGGTTCCCTTGCTCGAAAGCCAGTCGAGTCCGACTCTAGGGTTGCGGTGCTCATCTCCGTTTCCAAGCCGAAGAGCCAGCGCTGTCTGAAGACGTTTCCGTGGTCATGTGGCCGGCATGACTAAACACCAAGGCGCACGGAACGCTGTGACCTTCCCACCGAAGTGGTACCTATTTATCTACTTGCAATGTCTTGCTTTCGAACTGCTAGGTTGGCTGGAGCTGGAACTAGAGACGGGAGCTCATTCCATCATGCGGCACACTCGGGTCTCGAACTGCTGAACTACCGACCTTCCACAGCCTGCAGTTCAGCGTCTTAACCACTTGAGCCACCACAGGTCATTTTAATTGGATCATGCATTTTATAGTTGGCGAATACATCTAGTTGTTTTTACCATTCCTGTAACTGTTTTTAAAATGCTGCGGTGGCTCAGAGGTTAAGATGCTTAGCTGCAGACTGGAAGGTCGGTAGTTCAGCAGTTCGAGATCCGAGTAGTGCCGCGTGACGGAGTGAGCTCCCGTCCCTGGCCCCAGCTCCTGCAAAAACAAGCAGTTCGAAAGCAAGAAATTGCAAGTAGATAAATAGGTACCACTGCAGTGGGAAGGTAACAGCGTTCTGTGCGCCTTGGCATTTAGTCATGTGGCCACATGACCATGGCGAGTAGTCTCCATGAAGTCTCCAAAGAAGTCTTTGAACAGCGCTGGCTCTTCAGCTTGGAAATGGAGATGAGCACCGCCCCCTAGAGTTGGATTCGACTGGCTTTCGAGCAAGGGAAACCTTTCCCTTTACTAGCTGTTGTAGATATTCCAGGCTGTATGGCCGTGGCCTTGGCATTGTAGGACCTGACGTTTCGCCAGCAGCTGTGACTGGCATCCTCAGAGGTATAACACAGAAAGAGGGAGTACTCTCTGTGCAAAGGTGAGAAGAAGAAAAATGGTAGGCAGGTAATTCATATCTACTCCAGAAGGTGGGGTAGGGCTGAGTCATTATCTTGTCGGAGTTCCCCAGGCTGTGAAACATGCTAATGGAGGAGCTTTCCTGAGGAGGTTCTTTTGCATATGGATTGGCTGTTTCCTGAGGAGGTTCTTTTGCATATGGATTGTTTACCTTTACCTTTAGTCCTGATCATCCCCCTACATCCTTTGGGATGGGGAAGGCAAGGACCTGAAGCAGCCGAGTAAACCACCCGGGGACCTCCCTGTGGGTGCAAAGGGCAGGGGGACGAGGACGTTGTTGTCTCCCGGAGGTGGCTAGTAGACTAACCCCCCCGTGTTTTTACCTTTTGGGCAGGAGCTGAGCCAGGACCCCTCCCTTCTGCGCCAGCATGCTGGAGCCGGTCCGGATCGTGCCCCAGTGGAAGGAGCTCAAATGTCAGCTGAGAGGGAAACTGGAAACGCAAAAGGTAGTGGAGAGGCGGGGGGGGGGCTGTCTGAGTTGGCGGGCGGGGTGTGTGTGTTGGGGGAGACGGCCTCCCACAAATAAGCTGTCCTCAGACCCTCTTGAACAGCCTTTCCTGGTGCCAACAACCCCCACCCCCAACGCTAGGCTGTTTACATAACTCTTCACCTTGATTGGTTCCTGCCAGAATCCTGCTGGTCTATTGTTATTCGGCTCCAACCTCACCCTGGCAGCACCGTCCTGCAATGTTTCACTCCCAATACATTACACCTGGGAAGCAAGAAGAAGGTCAGAAGAAGAGATTGGACTTATACCCCATGGCCCTTCACTACCCAAAGGTGTCTCAGAGCGGCTTACAAACTCCTTCCCCTTCCCCTCCCCACAACAGACACCCTGTGAGGGAGGCGGGGCTGAGATAGACAGAAACTGCTCTTTTTTCAAGGACAGCCCTTGTCAGAACTACGGCTTGCCCGAGGTCTTCCAGCCAGGTGCAAGTGGAGGAGGAGTGGGGAATCAAACCTGGTTCTCCCAGATTAGAGTCCGCACACTTCACCACTACCACCAAACTGGCTCTCTGTCAACAAGGCCTTTCTGCCCCACGGGGGTGGGTTGCGGCGGCACCCGGTTTCGACTCTTACCTGACGGCCAACCCGTGTTCCTCCCCCCCCCCCTCCTCGGACAGGGCTCGCCGGAGGGGACGGAATGTATTCGGCTGAGCGACAGACCGTGCATCCTTTTCCGGGAGAGCTGCTACCCCAGCCTCATGCCGCCGACCTGCTTCTACTCCTCCGGCTCGATCCACTACTTTGCGGTCTTCGCCTGGAGGGGCACCGCCAAAGGGAGCAAGAGCAAGGTGAGAGGCAAGCGGCAGCGGGCCCGCCGGGGAAGAGCCGCTCAGAGCCATCTCTCGGCCCCAGCCCAGACCTTCTCTGGTGCGCACCCCATCCTCCGCACGCCCCAACTCCCAGCCAGGCCCAGTTCTCTCCCAAGGCGGGTGTGGGATCCTGGGCCTCATTTCCACGCCGGAGGAGCCTCCTCCCTCCCTCCCTCCCCTCCCCTCCCCTCCCCGTCACTGGAGCCTGCCCACTCCCCTCTGGGAGGATGCAGCAGGGGTCCACATTCCCCCCAGGCCTGGCGCTGCTACCTCCAAGAAGCCCCCTCCCCTCCGGCGTTTGGGGAAGAATCCAGGCACAGGCCAAGGCAGCCCCTCCTGCCTGGCCACGTGCCCTCCCCATGGCAGCCCCAGGAGCTCCTTTTCTCCGGCAGGTGCGTCTCTGGGCGTACGGCGTGGAGGGCGAGACCCCCGTAGCACAGAAAGACCATGCCCTGGAAGAAGACCCCAAGGTCCTGCTCATCACCCATGTCCCCAGCCGGAGCCTCTGCGTGGCCTACTGCAATGACATCCACTTGCGGGTTTTCGGGGACCACACGCAGGACTTCCGGTTGCTCTCGGACCAGAGCTCGCCCTGCTCGATCACCAGCATGTGCTACAACCCGGAGATGAGTGAACTGGTGACGGGGGCCATCGGGACGCTGGCCTTCTGGTCCTTCGGCGCGGAGGAAGGGGCCTCGCTGAGCATAACGCAGACAGTGTCCATCTCGAGTGGCGAATTTGTGCACTTCCTCTGCGTCGAGAAGGAGCGCCACATGCTGGTGGCCTTGTGCGAGAACATCATCTTGGCTTTTGACTATCATGACAAGGTCAAGATCCGGGCCTTCCAGGTGAACCAGGGCGTGTCCCTCACCTGCTGTTCGGCCAACTGGCCCCAGAGCTGCCTCTACGCGGGAGACCTTGCGGGGGACGTCAAGGTGTGGAACTTTGACACGGGGCTGCAGACCAACCAGTTCAAGGCCCACTTGAGCGCCATCGTCAGCGTGGTCAGCCGAGTCTCGGTGCACACCCTGGTGACCGCCTCGCTGGACGGGCTGCTGAAGGAGTGGAACCTCAGCACCTGCGAGCTCCTCCGGCGGGTGGACATCGGGGAGGCGGTCTTCCAGATGCAGTTCATCAGTGAGCAGACCTTCTTCCTCCGCACGCAGTACACGTTCTCCATCCGGACCATCAACAACTTCTACCAGCTCTTCAACAAGCCGAACTCCATTCTGAAGAAGCTGGTGCGGATCCAGTGCGGCCCAGACAAGGCCCGCATTCTGGCGGCCACAGAAGACGGGGTCATCCTCTTCCTGTCCCCCGTTACGGGGGAGATCCTGTTTGTCACTTGGCCCTTCCAGCTGGTCGAGAAAGCCATCGACTACGTCTACGATCCGGAGCAGGAGGAGCTGTTGCTGACGATGGGCACAGCGGACATCTACGTGCTGGACACCACCAAGAACCCCTGTCCCTGCAAGTTCATCCTGCGCACCACCGATTCCATGGACGACAAGGTGTTGTGCCTCACCTACAGCCGCCTGGACCTGGGGGGGCGCACCTTCAGCTTTATCTTCAGCGGGTACAAAAGCGGACGAGTGCGGTCTGTCACCCAGCACCTCTACCGGATGGGGAGTCGCCGGATACACGACGGCAATGTGGTGGCACTCAGCAGCCTCTCGTCCTTGGGGAGCCTGTCCTACCACTCCCGGGAGTCGTCCTACCTGTGCTCGTACGGTTCCGATGAATACATCATCCTGTCCGACGTGATCTTGAAGAAGAGCACCTTCCTGGAGGTGGAACCTCTGGTCTGCATCCCCAGCTTCCACTGCCGGATCGACCAGCTCCTCCTGATCCCGGGCTACATCTGCGTCCTGACAGAGCACAACCGTGTCCGTCTGTGGCGCCAGGCCTCTCTGGTCCCGGGCAGGAAGAACCCCTTCTGGAAGGAGACCGGCACCATGCACTCCTCCTCCATCACTTCCTTCGACTACTGCCACGCTCTGAGTATGCTGGTGACCGGCGGCTCCGACGGCTCCGTGCGCCTCTGGGACATCTTGGGACAGATGCTGGTGGAGTTCGACACCACCCTCCGGTTCAGCCGGGTCTGCTTCGCCAACCAGCGCGGAGACCTCGTGGTGGGCTGCAACAAGGACATCTACTTCATCTCCTGCGTCACCTACCTGCCCAGCGGGCACCTCGGCAAACTGGCCGCCCGGCAGATGAGGGACGACGTGATCGAGCGCCCGCTGCCCTTTCTCCCCCACTTCCTCCTTCGCTTTGACATCGTCTTCGTGCCCAAGTAAGCGGCGGGAGGGGGAGGGGAGACGGGAGCCCTGCGAGGAAAGGCTGAGGGCTTTTTATTAACGTTAAATGAGACTGCCGAAAATAATAACGAAAGCGGCAGAAGCAGATATTGATAATGATATTTATTTGTCCAAGGATAATTTGTTTGCTAGTGATATTGAGCTTCCCCAGCCGCCCTGCCGGGAGCCGCACAATGTGTGTGAAAGAGACGCAGGCAGCTCCCGAGCCACAGTTTGGCCACCCCTGGGCTGGAGGAATATTTGTCAGGGATGCTTTAGGGCTGGTCCTGCACTGGGCAGGGGGCTGGACTAGATGGTCTCTGTATGGCCCCTTCCAACTCTAGGATCCTATCGACACTGAGGGCCCCATCCCGTCTCCCACTGCAGGGCACGCTTGCCGCTGATTCTGCACCAGCGGAGGTTGCCCCGGGGTCGAATGAAATTGTCTGAGAAGGCCCAACACCCAGTGGCCCCCGTGGGGGAGCCGGAGCGTGCCTTCAAGTCGTAGCCCACTTATGACAGCCCTGGAGGGCTTTCCAGCACAAGAGATCTTTGGCGGTCGTCTGCCACTGCCCGTCTCCGCGTAGCTATTCTGAACTGCCCGGGAGGTCTCCCATCCAGATACTAACCAGGCCTGGCCCTGCTTAGCTTCTGAGATCTGACAAGACCAGGCTAGCCCGGGGCCATACGGGTCAGCCACAGGGGCCACTGTAGCCAAAGTTTGTTGGGCAATCTAGAACGTCTGGAATTGTTGAGCAAACACGGACCACTGAACTTGGCTCAACTGCCTCTGTGACAAAAACGTTCCCCTTTGTTCCCGTCCACTCGATGTCTACGAAGACCACCGCTTGGGAGCAAGCTGGTCGTGCGAATTCACCCTTAATCATTTGTAGGCCTAGGTCAGAAAGGGGGGGGCAAACAAGCAGGTGGGGGGAATTCCACACAGGAGGAAGCCTGGTTTAGAAGCAGGGGGGGGAAGAGACAATGGAACGCCATTAGCATTTGAGGAGACATCCAGGCCCAGCTGGCAGAGAAGAGCGCAAATT
>NW_015163647.1:390235-396909 GCF_001447785.1 Gekko japonicus | reverse complement strand
GTAGAAGCCTGGGAATGGATAGCCTAGAACAAGGGTCCCTAACCGTTTTCAAGTCTGTGGGCACTTCGGATTTCTGACACCGCATGGTGGGAGCAGCCACAAAATGGCTGCCATAAAATGGCCGCCTCATGGAGTGGACCCGGCCACAAAGAGGGTTGGGAAAGGGTTAAAAGGGTTGGAACACTTTCCCTATGAAGAAAGGGTTAAACCGCTTGGGGTTCTTTAGCTTGGAGAAAAGACGGCTGAGGGGTGACATGATCGAGGTTTATAAGATTACAAGAAAGGGGACCCGCGATATGGGCGGGGGAGAAGAGCTCCACACAGAGCAGGAGGAGGAGGAAGCAGCAGCAGCAGGTAAGCCTTCCCCCGTCCCCGGACACTGGCAGCGTGGCCTGAGTGACTACCAGCCACCGAGCCCACCAATTTCCCCTCATCCCCGGTCTCCTCCACCACCACCCCTATCTCTGGCAGCGAGGCCCGAGCGGCTGCGACCGCCCCCCCCCATCCCCCCCCCCCCCCCGGCTCCGGCGGTCTCCTCCTCCACCGCCGCCGATTTCCTCCCCCCAAACTCTGGAGGTCTTCTTCGCCACTGATCTCTGCCTCCCCCCAACTCTGGAGGTCTCCTCCTCCGCCGCTATCTGTCTCCCTCCCCCTGGCTCCAGCAATCTCCTCCTCCTCTGGGCCCACCGATCTCCTCCCCCCCCCGCTCTGGCAAATCTCCTCCGCCACTGCTGTCGCCGCCGATCTCCTCTCCCCTCCTGCTCCTGCAGCGAGGCCTGAGCGATTTCCAACTGCTGGCCTGCCGCAGAGTTCCCAGAGCGTTCTCTGCGCATGCGCAGGGAACGTTCTCACTTTTGGGGGGATTTAAATATCCCCCTTATATTTTTACCAAGTTTTCAGATTTTTCTGCACACCTGGGGACTGTCCCAAGTGTGCAGGAAAATCTCCCTGTCCCCCAGGTGCCCCCAATGTGCGGATTTAGATATCCGCATGCAGGGGGCATGTTGGAAATTAGATATATAGATGCATGGGATGGAGCAGGTAGAGAAAGAAGTACTTTTCTCCCTTTCTCACAAGACAAGAACTCGTGGGCACTCAATAAAATTGCTGAGCGGTCAGGTTAGAATGGATAAAAGGAAGTCCTTCTTCACCCAGAGAGTGCTTGACACACGGAATTCACTGCCACAGGAGGTTGGTGGCAGCTACAAGCCTGGACAGCTTCAAGAAGGAATTAGATAAGCATATGGAGCAGAAGTCCATCAGTGGCTATTAGCCACAAGGTACAGATAGGAACTCTCGGTCTGGGGCGAGGGTGCTCTGTCTTCTTGGTGCTTGGGGGGGCAACAGTGGGAGGGCTTCTGGTGTCCTGGCCCCACTGGTGGACCCCCTGATGGCACCTGGTGTTTTTGGCCACTGTGTGACAGAGTGTTGGACTGGATGGGCCACTGGCCTGATCCAACATTGGCTTCTCTTATGTTCTTAAAATGGCTGCCACATCAGTTATACACAGGGAAGACCCTTATTTTGTGGGGGAAGCTGCTGCCAAAGCAACATTTTTTAAAAATCCAACTTGGCCCCTCCCGCCTTTTAGAAATACCCGGTGCGGGCACCAGGAGAGGTGTTGCTGCGCACCAACGGGCACCATGGTTGGGGACTCCTGGTCTAGCCGGTCTGTTCATGGGATGCTGGGCGTGCGTTTGTGCCCGGCCTTCTTGGGACGAGGCCCTGCAGGGATGGCGGAGGGCAGTCTGTGCGCATCTCCCCCTCCCCCCCCCCGCTTGGCTTGAACCTTTTCTCTCCTCAGGTACTATCAGGTGGGCAAGAATGCCAAGAAGTACGAGAGGCTGGAGCCGATCACCAACCACAAAGAAGTGGTGATGGAGAAGAGTTTGATCACGGTGGTGGCGTGGGCCGGCTTGGATGCCAGCGCCCTTCCCCAGCCAGACTTCTACGGCATCCCCCCAGGCACGAAAGAACTAGGGCCGGCCTTTGTCATGAAGTACCAGCTCCTGCCCCAGCCCGCCCCCCGGAAAGCTTCGGAAAAGAGGCCTGCTTCCATGGAGCTGCCCCGCCTGCAGCCTCATCGTGGGCTCCCGCCGCTGCGCGAGAGCGTCCCGCTGGTCTACAGGCTGCCTTTCTGGACTGGGCGCTCGTGGCCCATCGCCCCGGACGGCTACGTCCCCAATTCCGTGATCCGAGCCCAGCTGTTCCCCAAGGGGACCCCCCCAGCCCTCCAGTGTGGCGTGATGACGACAAGGTGCCCCCTGCCGCGGCGGACGATAGTCAAGGTCCCCCTGGACGACAGCTGGAAGGCCGACTACACCCCACTCGAGAAAGTGCGGAAGAAGAAGGCGCAGCGGAAGAGGCGTGCCCTGGGCATGCCCGAAGGACACCGCCGCCGGGACTTGCTGGCGGACATCGTGGCCAAGCCCTGGCTGCGGCACAAGCCCAGCGAGGTCACCCTGCCCAGCGTCACCAAGGCCATCCTGGAGCTGATGGACGACGTCCCCTTTTCCACCTACCTGATGTGCACGGCCGCCCTGGTCCAGATCGCCGAGTCCTACACCCTGCCCCCCGAGATCCAGGACCAGGCCTTTGAGCGGCTCATGCAGGACACCGACCACAAAGAGGTCAGCCCCGCCGGGGGCCCTTGGGTGGGGCTGAGTGGGCCACGGAGTCACAGGACCGTAGCGTGGGAAGGGACCTCCAGGGCACAAGGCAGGAAATTCACAAATACCTCCCCCCACCCACACCCCCAGTGAGCCCTGCTCCATGCCCAGAAGATGACAAAAAGACTCCAGGATCCCCGGGGCCAAACGGGCCTGGGGAACAATGGCTTCCTGACCCCAAAGTGGCGATCCTGGGGGTGTCAGAAAGGGCCTCGAGAACTAAGCACGGGGGCAACCCTCCCTGCCCTCTCTTCTCGTGATCTGCCTGAGTTCACACAATCGGCATTGCTGTCAGGTGGCCACCTGGCCTCTGCTTGGAAACCTCCCAAGAAAGAGAGCCCACCACCACCTCCCGAGGAAGCCTGTCCCACTGAGGAACCACTCTAACTGCCAGGAAGTTCTTCCTCATGTCTAGCTGAAAACGCTTCTGATTTAATGTCAACCCGTTGGGTTCTGGTCAGACCTTCTGGGGCGACAGAAAACAACTCCGCCCCATCCTCTGTATGACAGTCCTTCGAGGACTTGAAGATGGTGATCCTGTCCCCTCTCAGTCGTCTCCTCTCCAGGCTAAACAGACCCAGCTCCTTCAACCTTCCCTCACAGGACTTGGTCTCCAGACCCCCTCGCTCTCTTCGTTGCCCTCCTCTGGACACGTTCCAGCTGGTCTGTATCCTTCTTAACAGGGCTTTCTTGGTAGAAAAAGCCCAGCAGGAACTCATTAGCATAATAGGCCACACCCAACTGCAGAAACTCATTAGCATATTAGGCCACACCCCTGACAGCACAGCTCATTGGCATATTAGGCCACACCCCCTTGTTACCAGAAGTGTGGTCATCCAGCCACACCCACCTTTTGCTTCTTATTCTGTTTACCTTGTTTGTGGTCAAAACCCAGGGCCTTTTTTTGTAGCAGGAACTCCTTTGCATGTTAGGCCACACACCCCTAATGTAGCCAATCCTAGTGAGTTTCTGCTGCTGGGTGTGGCCTGTTATGCTAATGAGTTCCTGCTGGGCGTGGCCAACTCAGGAGCCAGCCGAAACTCCGTTCCTGTGCGTTCCTGCCCAAAAATAGCCCTGCTTCTTAAATTGCGGTGCCCAAAACTGAACACAGCACTCTAGGTGAGGTCCGACCAGCACAGAGTGAAGTGATACCATCACTTTGTGTGATCTGGACACTATTCCTCTGTTGATGCAGCCCACAATCGCATTGCGCGACCACATCACACTGCTGTCGTGGGTGGGGTCCCCAAAGTTCTCCTTTGAACCGCCTCAGCAAACTGGATCTTCTGAACAGTCTAATACTTGGACCAGGTCAACAAGATCTAGTGGCTGACGCAGCCTGTTAAGGGATTTTGGTGGGCTTGAATGCCGAATGTATCGTGCTGCTTCTTTGAGTGATTCAATTCGCAGTATAAAACAAAACAAAATGACACAGAGAAAGCACACCTGACATTCCCTTGATCTCCCCCTCCCCCTGTTTGCAGGTGGTCTACTTATCTTGCGGCTTACCATTGCAAGGGGTTAGTGGAATACTGATAAAAGCACTGGATTAGAATAGAGGTTTCCCCCCTCGGTCGGTCCAGGAGGTCTGCAAGCGGGCAGGGTGGGGAGGAAAGTGGTCCAGCGAAAGGTCCATTCTCCCCCCCCCCCCCCCCTGTCTTTGCCCCTTGCAAAGAGGACTTAAAATGCAAACCCAGTTTATTGAATGAGGAAGGGTGGGGGGATCAAGGCAAGGAAAAAGAGGTGCAAAGACCCAGGCTGAGGCTGCACAACTGCAGCTAAAGTCCGTGTCGCGATAAAGAGTCTTATTCTTCTCTGTGTTTGGCCATCAAGTCACAGGTGACTCAGGGCAAACCTGCAGGGTTTGCAAGGCCAGAGGAGGAGGAGGAGGAGGAGGAGGAGGAGGAGGAGGAGACTGGATTTCTACCCCGCCCTTCACTACCCAAAGGAGTCTCAGAGGGGCTCACAATCTCCTTTCCCTTCCACTCCCCACAACAGACACCCTGTGAGGTAGGCGGGGCTGAGAGAGCTCTCTGGACTGCCCTTGAGAGAACAGCTCTGAGAGAACTTGTGACTGACCCAAGGTCACACCAGCAGCTGCATGTGGAGGAGTAGTGGGGAATCAAACCCGGTGCTCCCAGATTAGAGTCCACGCTCTTAACCACTGTGCCAAACTGACGGAGGTGGCTGGCCATTCATTGCCGGCCTCTGCGTCGTGACCCTGGTATTCCTTGGGGGTCTCCCATCCAAGGACTAACCTGCTTAGATTCTGAGATTGGTCTAGCACAGGCTACCCAGGTCAGGATGTCAGCCTTTCCCACTGGCTCCCTGATTTTCTGCAGGGATCTACTGTGCTCGAGTTCCCAGCTCTGGGTTGAGAAACACCTAGAGCATTGGGGGCAGAGCCGGGGGAGGGCAAGTGGGGGTGTCATGCCATAGATTCCACCCTCCAAAGCAGCCAATTCCTCCAGGGGAACTGATCTCTGTAGTCTGGAACTGACCTCTGTGATCAGATCTCCAGGGCCCACCTGGAAGTTGGCAACTGCATGGGCAAGGCGATGCTCTGTTTCTAAGAAGAAAGGAAACCTGTCTGGCTTCTAGGATTAGGTAGGAATGCAGTCTGCTTCACTCGCTGGAGCAACGAGGGAGAAACGAGGCTGCAGTTTTCACACGTTGTGCAGTGGGGCCCCTTTCGAAACTTACTTTACGCTTCAGTGGCCCCATTCAAGGCGACACTCATATCCCCCTCCCCAACACCAAGTGCAGGACCCCACATCAAATCTCCCCATTCCCTCCTGGCCTTGGCGTCCACCCCATGGTCCTGATCCACACACCCCGAGAGCCACTATCGTAGGGGCTATGCAATTTGGGCTATGTTGGGTAGGTGGGGGGCAGCGCGGGGCTGCAGGGCTCCAGGACTGGGGGGTCCAGAGGCAAAGGCTCCAAGCCCAGAGGGTCCCCCCCTTCCCTCAGGAAGACCCTCCACTCAGCAGCCACTCCATGTGCAGAATGCCACGCATTTTCCACGACAACCCTGCAAAGTGGAGCACTGCTACTTTATGAATATATTTGAATATGTTTAGCTGCCTTATACTGACTCAGACCATCAAGGTCCATCATGGTCAGTATCTGTCTATTCAGACTGGCAGCAGCTCTCCAGGGTCTCAGGCAGAGGTGTTTTCACATCACCTCCTGCCTGGTCCTTTTTAACTGGAGATGCCCCGCGGGGATTGAACCTGGGACCTTCTGTGTGCCAAGCAGATGCTCTCTCACTGAGCCACAGCCCCTCCTTACAGCTCTCCAGGGTCTCAGGCAAAGAGGTCTTTCCCATTACCTCCTGCCTGGTCCTTTTTAACTGGAAATGCCACTGGGGACTGAACCTGGGACCTTCTGCATGCCAAGCAGAGGCTCTTCCACTGAGCCACGGCCCCTCTTGACAGCTCTCCAGGGTCCCAGGCGGAGGTCTTTCACATCGCTTCCTGCCTGGTCCTTTTTAACTGGAGATGCTGCCAGCGATTGAACCCGGGGCCTTCTGCATGCCAGGCAGATGGTCTTCCCCTGAGCCACAGCCTTTCATGCTGCAGAAGGGAAGCTGGCACTGAGGCTTACCCGGAGCCAGCCACAGTGACTCCGTGGCGGGCGTAGAGCTCGAACCCAGCTCTGTGACTGTCTCTACAGCCACTGGGCTCGCAGGTGAATGAACACGGGCACCTGCTTCTCGTCCTGCAGGTGAGGATGCGCGTGGCCGCGTGGGAGGCCCTGGGGAAGATGGACCTTCTGGATGACAAAGACGTCGTCCCGCTGGCCAAAGCTCTCATGGATGACAACACCCGCATACGCGACTTGGCCCGGTCCCTGCTGGACTCCGTTGCCGGCATCACGGACAAGTTTGTTCTGAAGAAGGAGATGCAGCGTCTGACCAAGTGGAGCCTGGAGGACTTGTAAGAATCTCCTTTGGGCTGGGAGTGGAATGGGGGGGGAGTGGATGGAGCATCACGCCCCGGG
>NW_015163647.1:372632-390182 GCF_001447785.1 Gekko japonicus | reverse complement strand
GGGAGAAGCGTCGCGGCGGGGGGGGGGGGAGAACTCGTGGCCATTACCAGCTGTCAACTGACATGTCTCTGGAAGACAATCTTCTTGCAAAATCTGGCCACAAAGGTCTCCTAATGCCTTTCTGTGCTGGATCAAGGCCCAGAACGTGAATCACACGGAGGTGCCGAAAAGTGGGCCACATACTCGTGGCTTGCTTATTTTTTTGTTTAAGATGTTTATTTGCTCCCTTTCTTCCTTGCAGAGCTAATGGCAGCTTACAACATAGATCTAAAACGCATAAAAATAAACACACAGAAAACGTAAAACCCACAATTTAAAATCACAGCTCAGGACCGATGCTCCCTCTAAGCGGTGGAGTCTTGTGAGCAAAAAGTCTACTTTGTGAGCTCCTGACATTAAAGCTGAGAGCGAGTGGTTTGGCTACTGTATAAATTAGGTTGCTCTGGAGCCCCATCCTTCCTGAGCGAAGACAAAAATACACGCTAAAGAACTGTGAGCTGGCTCACACTAACTCAGCTTAGAGGGAACACTGGAGGACCTCCCCTACAACCTTCATTCCCGGCCAGGAACCTAGGGGAGGTCCCAGGCCACGGAGGGCTTCCTCACACGTAATTCTGCAGGAGGGAAGACTCGTTCTTCCGACAGCCCTATTCCAGAGGCGGCTGATGTGGGGAGTGCAGAGCTTAAAGAGAATCAGCACTCTTTGGGGAGGGGAAGATTGGCTGTAGGTGTGTAGACCAAAGTTGGAGTCCAGGGGCACCTTTCAGACCAACAAAGTTTAACCCTGGGTATAAGCTTACGAAAGCTTCTACCCAGAATTAAACGTTGTTGGTCTTCAAGGTGCCCCTGGACTCCAGCTATTGCTTCAGGCCAACACGGCGACCCACCTGTAGGTGTGCAGGAAGACCGAGTCCTAAATCATCGCACATCTGGAGCCCACCCTCTAGCCCTCCACCTCTCTGGGGCCCTGGCCCGGCTGACCCCTTCTCCCAATGACGTGTTCTTGGGATATATCTTTGCCCGTCTCAGGAAGAAAACGGAAGAGCCTTCCCAAACAGTCTTCCCGCGCAGGCTGCGGGTGGCTGGTATCATAGCAGAGTCCCCCGGCGACGCGGTCAACGCGCTGATGGAAGTGTCGCAGAAGCTGATGAACCGGGTGGACAAGCGGCTGACCGCCAACCTCTTCCTCATGACCGATCGTCCCTTGGAGGAGAGCCCGGAGCAGGACAGCCGTTCCCCTCCCGGTCGCCGCAAGCTGGGGTCCATGGCACAAGCGGCCGAAGAGATGGCCGAGGAAGCGGTACCAGAGGCCCAAATGGAGGCCAAAGCGCGGTGGCTGGGACTCTTCGACTCCGCTCCTCAGCAGGCCACAGCGGCGAAGTCTCCAGGCGCAAGTGAGTGCAAGCTTTCTGGGGCGAGAGCAGGATCCCAAACACTCCCTTGGGCTCTGGAGATCATGAGTCTCTGGCCAGTGAGCCTCAACTCCTGGGATCTGTTGGCCTCCGCGAGCCTCAAGCCAGTCCATTGTACCAGGGCTCCTCTGACACCGCAGGAGGGGGAGGGCATTGGCCTCCTCCGTCCCTTGCCCAGGGACCAGTCCAAAGCAGAAACACAAGAAGAGGAGGTGTCCCCCCACCCCCTCGGTAGCCATAGCTCTAGGGAACCCATTTTGCAGCCAAGGCCTATGGCGGGCAGTCTGGATTTCTCCACCATCCATATTTGATCTCTGTTTTCATTCGACATGTACCCCACAGACACAGGCTGAGATCTCCATGATTTTAAAGAGTCTTCAGATTGGGGCTCATGAGAACAGCAGAAGAGCCCTGCTGGGTCAGACCAGGGAGGGTCCCTCTAGTCCAGCCTCCCGTCTCACACAGGGGCCAGCCAGTTCCTCTGGAGGGCCAGCAACAGGGCAGAGAGACCTTCCCCTGAGAAGGACACCAGAAGAGCCCTGCTGGGTCAGGCCAGTGAGGGTCCCTCTAGTCCAGCCTCCCGTCTCACACAGGGGCCAGCCAGTCCCTCTGGAGGGCCAACAACAGGGCAGAGAGGCCGAGGCCTTCCCCTGATGTTGCCTCCTCTTGGCACTGGGATCCTGTGTCGTGGGTGGGAGGAGCACCTTGCAGACAAACCGATTTACTGTCCCTTCGTAGGTTTCAAGGGCTGCGGAGCCCCTTTCCATCTGCATACAGAGGTCTCCCTTTGTGCCGGGGACAAGGTGGCCCCCAGCCCCCAAAGGAAAGCGGAAGTTTCAATAAACTCCTCGATGGGTCCCTTTGGGCATGGCAGCCAAACTGTCCTTAAAAGGCGGGGCGCAGTGACCACTTGGCCTGCAACCAGAAAATGGGAAAGCACCCACCATCCGCCCAAGAGTTCCGTCTGAGGGGCAGGGAGGGCTATAACCCCCCCCCCACGCTCTCCCTGAGCGGACTGCCCAGGCAAATGGGGTTTGGGGGAGGGGAGGGAGGGCCGCCTCTTCCCCAGAGGAGTTTCCCGTGTGGGTTCCAGGAGGCTGAACAGCTCCACAGGGGGCTGGCTTCCAAGGGCTGGCTCTCAAGAGCAGTAGTCAATACCAATGCTCCCTCTAAGCTGTGGAGTCTTGTGAGCAAAAGTTAAAGTCTGTGACCTACGGGCATTCAAGTTGTGGGCGAGCGATCTGGCTCCTGCATAGATCAGTTTGCTCTGGAGCCACATCCTCCCTGAGCCAAGGCAAAAATGTGTGAGCCGGAGGCTAAAAAAAACCGTGAGCCAGCTCACACTGACTCAGCTTAGAGGGAACACTGGCAAGGACCGAAGGCCACATTGAGAGCAGCAGTAAGGGGGAGAAGGAGCACAGCTGGGCCTCTCCCCACTCTGGAGGGTTCTGAGGAAGGCAGCCCCCTCCCCCCCCGCTCCCCCTGTTTCCAGCACCCAGCGCAGGCCCAGGGGAGGCCTTGGGCTGAAACGTCTGCCCGCCCCTGCACTAGAGGGTTCTGGGAGGAGGACGGCTGCCCTGGGTGGGGACTCTTTCCACAGACGAGCCCACCCTGCCCTCCCCTGAGCCGCAGCCCTTTCTCTTGTCCCCGCCAGTTGCCATCGAGGCGGCCAGGAGGCAGCAGATGCAGAAAGTGCCCAAGGCCCCGTCGTCCAAGAAGGAGAGCGTTTCCGCGGAGCTCCTGAGCAGAGCGCTCCTCTCCGAGAGCGCCTCCAGCGCCGGCAGCACCTCCAGCAGCGGCAGCGGCTCCACGTGGCGGGAGGTGCGCAGAGAGAAGAAGCGGATGGGGGAGAAGAGCCGGCTGCTGGCCCCGCTGGGGGCCAAGGCCGCCCCCAGCCCTCCCCCGGAAGGCCAGAAGCTCGTCAGGTCGGCCAGGCTGACGCAGCCCATCCCCCTGCAGAGGCGGGACACCCGAACGCAGCTCTACAGCGAGATGCTGAAGCACCAGCAGGTCAAGAAGGAGCAGGCGGTCCTGGGCCCCCCTCCGGCACCCAAGCAGGACGGCGGCGGCCCCCCGGGGAAGGCCGCTCCCGGGGCGCCCCCAGAGGCCCCGAAGGGCAGCCTGATTGACCCCAACCAGGAGTACAGCGTGGACAAGACCAAGTGGCGCAACGACCTCTACAAGCTGCTGATGCTGCGCATCGCCCCCTCGGTGGAGGGCCGCACGGCCACGGAAGACTTGCTGGCCTCGGCCCGCGTGGCCCTGGGGGGGCGGGCCATGTCCTGGGACCTCTTCGCCACCATCAGCCAGTCCATCCTCTCCTCCCAGGACAAGATAGCCCCCGAGCCATTCCAAGTGAAGGAGTACATGGCTCAGCTGTTCAAGAGCTCTCCTTGGGAGCTCTGGCCCGAGAAAGCGGAGGAGAGTAAGGAGACCGTGGTGGCCGTCAAGATGGGGAGGGAGATCGGCAGCAGCTCTGAGGGCGAGTCCGAGAGCAGCAGCTTGGAGGAGATGCCAAGGATAAAAGACGAGGAAGAGGAAGAGGCCGGCACTGTGGCAGCACCGGCGGAGAAGAAGACAAAAGCCGACGGCCGCGGAAAGCTAAAGAAAGCGGCAGTTTCTGTGCTACAGAGAAAGAAGTTGGCCAGGGCAGTAAAGAAGGAGGGTCAAGAGGAAGGGGGAGGAGAAGACGATGAGGAAGTCAGCGGGAAAGAAGGGGAGGCGGTCAGGAAGAAAGAGCGGGAACTGTTCAAGGGAAAGGAGCAGGAGCTGGCCAGGGAGAAGGAGCAGGAGAAAGAGCAGGAGGCGGCGAGGGGGAAGGAGCAGGAGGCGGCCCAGGAAAAAGAGCGGGAAAAAGGGAAGCGGAGGAAGTGGGAGGCGGCTGTGAGGAAAGAGAGAGAGATGGCTCGGAAGACGGCGGCAGCGGCGAGGCGGGCTGAGAGGAGAGGAACGGGGGCCCCGGAGGCAGCGGAGGAGTTGGGCAGGGAGGGCGAGGGGCCGTTCTCGGAGGAGGAGGAGGGGATATTGGCCAGCGCGGTGCAAAGCGGGCTGTCTGAGGCCATGGGGTGGTCGCTGACTGAAGCCCAAGATAGCATTATGCTGGCGGAACTGAAGGAAAGGATCTTGGCTGAGGCAGAAGAGATCGCGCTAGCTGAACTGAGGGAGGAGGCCCTGGCCGAAGCCAAAGAGAGGCTGTTGGAAGAGATGAGAGAACAGGCACTGGCCGAGGCACGGAAGAACACCTTGGCCGAGCTGAGAGAGAGGGCCCTGTCCGAAGCGCGAGAGCGGGTGCTGGCGGAGATGAGGGAGAGTGCCCTGGCTGAGGCCCGAGAGAGGGTGCTGTCCGAGGTGATGGAAAGGGCCCTGGCCGAGGCACGGGAGATAGCGCTGGCTGAGGGGACAGAGGGGGAGCTGTTCGAGGAGAGAGTGAGGGAGCTGGCTGAGGAGAGGGTGAGGGAGCTGGTTGAGGAGAGGATGAGGGAGCTGGCTATGACATGGTCCATGGAGGTGGACGAGGCGAGGATAGCGGAGCTGGCCGAGGCAAAGGTTGCAGAGCAGATCGAAGCAGAGATAAGGGAGCAGGCTGAGGCACAGATCGCAGAACTAGCCCAGGCAACCGAAGAGGAGCTGGGCGAGGCGAAGGTAGCAGAGCTGGGCGAGGCGAAGGTAGCAGAGCTGGCCAAGGCGAAGGTAGCAGAGCTGGCCAAGGCAAAGGTAGCAGAGCTGGCCGAGGCAAAGGTAGCAGAGCTGGCCGAGGCGAAGATAACAGAGATGGTCGAGGCGAAGGTAGCAGAGCTGGGCGAGGCGAAGGTAGCAGAGCTGGCCGAGGCGAAGGTAGCAGAGCTGGATGAGGCGAAGGTAGAAGCACTGGCCGAGGCAAGAGTGTGGGAGCTGGTGAAGACCAAGATAAAAGACCTGGCCAAGGTAAGAACCAAGCAGCTGGCTAAGGCAAAGATGAGGGAACTGGGCATGGAGGAGGCAGCCCAAGGGGATGAGGGGGTCCAGGGACCCCTCTCTGAGGAGGAAGGGGCCGAAACGTGGGAGGACGTCGGAGGGGAAGAAGTGATGATCTTCTCCGAGGAGGAGCGGGAGGCACTCATGAGCACGCTGCTGGAGGAACGGGCCGCTCGTAGGGAGCTTGGCTGCTTGGACCACGCCCTGCTGCTTCTGGATATTCTGACCAAGCCGGAGGTGCTGGGGGGCTCCGATCCCCAGGTCTTCCAGCGCCTCTTCCAAGTGGTGTCGCTGCTCCAGATACCGTCCGGGCTCCACTACAAGGAACTGGCGGAGTATCTGCTGCAGAGCGCAGACCAAATCGCAACCGCGGGCGAGGAGGAGGACCGGCGCTCCGCCAAGGAGGTCTCTCCCATTTACCAGGAGCTGAGGAGAGCGGTGGAGGCCCACCGGCCCGAGCGCGGGAGTTCGCGGGAGTTCGCCGCCAGGATGCGGGCCCTGCTGAGGGCCGCCCGGCTCATGCTGCGGGCCCGGGCCTTGAAGGAGCAGCTGGAGAAGGGCTTCGAGAAGCACCCCTGGTGGGCCAAAGCAGAGAAGGAGTGGATGGCGGACGAGAGGCGGGTCGTCGGGCGGAGGGACTGGGTGGACCAGAGGCTGAGGGATGCCATCTGCAAGTGGCAGGAGGAGCAGAAGAAGGTGGAATACGAGAAGCAGGAGCAGCGGCACAAGTCCCGGCACCTCAGGCTTAAGCTGCAGCCTGGCCAGTTCCGTGAGGGCCAGTGGGAGGGGAGAGGGGAGAGGAAGGAGGAGAGGCCGGCCGAGAGGGAAGAGCAGGTCCTGGGGAGGGCGGGGCAGCCCCCCGGCCCACCACCACCCAAGAAGATCACGTGGACCCTGAGCCAATGGCAGCATAGGGCCCGGGAGGCCATTCTGAAGCTGGAGAAGCTGTCCCTAGATAGGGCCAAGGAGTGCTACAGGGGGGTGTCCTTGCTGAAGATGCAGCGGCTTCCAACGGGCTCGCTCTACTTGCCCACAAAGCTGCCACCGATCGGGCCCCCCCAGGTCGTGAGGGGGGTCAGGCAGCACATCTTACGTTCCCCGGAGAAAGCCGTGGACTGGGAGATGTTTTCAGCGCTCTACCAGTCCCTGACGATGCTAAGGGAGGAGGAAGGCGGGGTTGAGTCGCCCGCCTGGCGCGAGCAGCTCTGCGCGCTGCTAGACCTCTTCGGCCTGAGCAACCGGCTCATCCGTGCCTTGGTGCAGCAGCTGGCAATGAAGGAGACCAGCCCTCGCACGGCCCTCGCGGGCAAGCAGTTCCCGATGGGCCTGGGGGAGGCGAATTTGGGGGAGCGGATCCTCTACCAAGTGGCCCACCGCTTAGGCCCTGTTGTTCCCAAGCCTCCTGCCCTGCACGGGGTCATCCCTCTCAGCTACCGAAACGACGTACACCCCTTCAGTCTGGTGGGCGTCGCCCACTTTGGCACCCTGTCTCTCAAGTGGAGGACCTTCTTCGCCAAGGGCCGACTACCCAGGCTGCGCTTGTGTATCCAGACCCAGCCCCTCTCCAAGTAGCCGCTCTTTCCAAAATCCAGAGATAAATGTATTTTTTCCCCGCCTTTTGTACTGTCCCATCTGTTTAGATTTGTGGCAAGAGCTCCCAGTTTGAAGGAGCCCCTCCGCTTGCCAGACGTTTCCTGGGTAAAGCTTCTGGCGAAAACATGTGGCATATAGCTGGGGTTAACAAACTAATTGAAAAGGAATACAGACAACGAGAATCTAATCTAATAGCCTAAGCTAAATGCTGTATGGTTTTTTAACAATAAATATTCAAATTACAAGTCTATGTTTTTGTATTATGAAATATTCATCAGTATTCTAATATCCAATCTTCTATTGTTTCATCCCTACGCAACGAAATAACATAAACCAATCACAAGACAGAAAGCTCATGAATTACAAGACTGGGGTGTGTATTTAGAAAATCACCGAAGTGGGGAAAAAAAGGTCCTTTAAAAACCATGGTATCAATAAAGATATAGACCTTGGGCCAGACCAATATTTTCAAAAGCCGTGGAACATCCACTAAATGTCGAAATGAGCTTGGCAAGGTTTGGAACTCCACAGTATGTCCAGACTCTTTAAACTGAACGACGACTAACGCAGATCCCAGGTAGTCTCAGGCATTTCATTTCTTCATCAGAGAGTACAGTCCATGCAGTCTTCCTCTGATAATTGTATATGGGAGCTGATCGAATTCATAAGCTTTAATTTTGGAGGAGGAGGAGATTGGATTTATACCCCGCCCTTCACTCGGAGTCTCAGAGCAGCTTACAAACTCCTTTCCCTTCCCCTCCCCACAACAGACACCCTGTGAGGTGGGTGGGGCTGAGAGAACTCTTGACAGAAACGGCTCTTTTTCAAGGACAGCTCTTATCAGAACTGTGTCTTGCCCAAGGTCATCCAGCCAGGTGCAAGTGGAGGAGGAGTGGGGAATCAAACCCAGTTCTCCCAGATTAGAAGAAGAAGAAGAGATTGGATTTATACCCCACCCTTCACTCAGAGTCTCAAAGCGGCTTACAAACTCCTTTCCCTTCCCCTCCCCACAACAGCCACCCTGTGAGGTAGGCGGGGCTGAGACAGCTCTGACAGAAATTGCCCTTTTTCAAGAACAGCTCTGACAGAAGTCCTTTTAAAACAGTGGTATCAATAAAGATATAGACCTTGAGCCAGACCAATATTTTCAAAAGCCGTGGAACATCCACTAAATACCGAAAATAGCTTGGCAAGGTTTGGAACTCCACAGTATGTCCACATGGGTGTGGCAATCTTTAACGTCTTTAAGTCGAACTGCGACCGACGCAGATCCCAGGTTTCACTTCTTCATCAGAGTGTATAGTTCTTGCAGCCTTCCTCTGATCATTCTATATGGGAGCTGATGGAATTCATAAGATTTAATTTTAAAGCAAAAAAACCACCCCAATATACATCAAATGCCTCAAAAAGGATAAGGTAAGCTGCTTTTTTTAGGCGTTGTATTGATTTGATGTAACCATGATACTGGAGGAGCACCTCACGGCCAGTCACGTGGTCCACTTGAGCGGCGGGTGGAGGGGCGAAGCAAGCCATCTCCCTTCCTGGCATCATGCATCTCTGGGCTTCGATCTCCCATCCGCGTGAGCAGCAGGAACCAGAGATAGAGGAACACAGGTGCAGATTCCGTCGCTCCCTCATCTCCAATCTTTTAGATGCTGTCTGGGATAATCAGGGGTCGTTTTGTAGAAAAAGAGGTGCAGGAGCTCATTCACATGACTCATTAGCATAACTCATTTGCAGGTGCCACAACCCCCTGGCATCACCGGAAGTGTGTCAGAAGGCAACGCCCACCGCTCAGGCTCCACTGGACTGTTTTGAATTGCTAGCTATTGGGGGGGGGGGAACGTGCAGATCTGCCCTCACAGAGGAGGGAGAGCTTGTACCTGAATAAAACTTGGTCTTAAAGGTGCCACTGGACTGTTTTGGATTGCTAGCTATTGGGGGGGGGGGCACTCAGATCTGCCCTCACAGAGGAGGGAGAGCTTGTACCTGTGTGCTCCTGCCGGAAATGACCCCTGTTCTTTCTACTTCTGTTTGTAAGTTAAAACGGAGGTGAGGAGACCAATGTCGGCCAGTTTGGGTGCCCCCACTGGATTCAATAAAATAGTTTTCGCTTTTGTTTCCATTGAAAAGTTCTAATTCCCTAAAGTTGAATTCGAGGTTGTGGGGGTGGGGGGAACATGCAGATCCGCCCTCACAGAGGAGGGACAGCTTGTACCTGAAGGTGGGCTGGGGGAGGCTCTGCAACTTACCTGGCTTCTTGCTCCTCATGGCCCCACTGAGGGCTGCTGGGAGCAGGGGGCGGGGCTTGTTGCATGTGCCCGCCCCCTGGCCTCCTTACTGCTGGAGCTCCGCTCCTGTGCGCTCCTGCAGGAAATGGCCCCTAGGGACAATTAAGAGATGAAAAAAAGTACTTTGTACACAGCCAAGGAGATCTTTACTTTTTCTTGCGCTTCTAGGGGCAAAATTGAATGGACTCCTGTTCTAGGGTATGCCACTGGTGGAAAATGCTGTCCGGTTGCAGCCAACTTATGGTGACCATGTAGGATTTTTAAGGCATTCAGGTGGTTTGCTATTTGCCTGCCTCTGCTTAGCGACCCTGGACTTCCTTGACGGTCTCCCATCCAAGGACTAACCAGAGGTGACCTGGCATAGCTTCTGAGATCTGAGGAGAGGGGATAGTCCGGGGCGTCCAGGGCAGGGCAGGTTTTAATGGGGGGGGGAGTAGTGCCGTCACGTCAAAGCTGACTTGTGGCAACCAAGACTCCCTCTGAGCTGTGGAGTCTTGTGAGCAAAAATTCTGCTTTGTGAGCTGCTGGCATTGAAGTTGTGAGTGAGCGACTTGGCTACTGCATAAATCAGTTTGCTCCGGAGCCCTCATTCCTGAGCTGAGACAAAAATGTGTGAGCCGGAGGCTAGAAAACTGTGAGCTAGCTCACACTGACTCAGCTTAGAAGGAACACTGATTACAACCGATGCTCCCTCTAAGCTGTGGAGTCTTGTGAGCAAAAATTCTGCCTTGTGAGCTACTGGCATTGAAGTTGTGAGTGAGCGATCTGGCTGCTGCATAAATCAGTTTGCTCTGGAGCCATCCTTCCTGAGCGAAGACAAAAATGTGTTAGCCGGAGGCTAAAACACTGTGAGCTAGCTCACACTAACTTAGCTTAGAGGGAACACTTGCTGCAATGCCCCCTCTGAGCTGTGGAGTCTTGTGAGCAAAAATTCTTCTTTGTGAGCTACTGGCATTAAAGTTGTGAGCGAGCGATTTGGCTGCTGCATAAATCAGTTTGCTCCAGAGCCAGTTTGGTGTAGTGGTTAAGTGTGCGGACTCTAATCTGGGAGAACCGGGTTTGATTCCCCACTCCTCCACTTGCACCTGCTGATGTGACCTTGGGTCAGTCACAAGCTCTGGCACAGCTGTCCTTGAAAAAGAGCCGTTTCTGTCAGAGCTCTCTCAGCCCCACCCACCTCACAGGGTGTCTGTTGTGGGGAGGGGAAGGGAGAGGAGTTTATAAGCCGCTCTGAGACTCCGAGTGAAGGGCGGGGTATAAATCCAATCTCTTCTTCTTCTTCTTCCTGAGGCCTATTGCCTGGTGTAAGATCATAATTCCCCATATTAAATAGCGATCTGAGGCAATTTGGCCAACAAACTTTCCAAGTACACGAATACGCGCAACTGCTTTTGGTTACTGTTGGGATTCTTTTTAAGTAAGTCAGCAGAGTATTAAGAGACTGAGTCCATGGTGTGTATTAAAATATAAAAGTTTACTATAAACCTAACATGGGGAAAAGGTACACAGGATATGAAAATAACAAAGAGCTAATATGGCTACATCCTTACAGCTAAAAGGTAAAACGGGAAGAGCCGAATGGCGTCTCCTTCTCAGTCAGAACAAAGAACGGGAAGAGAAGCCATAAAATGGTAATACACCTTGACACTTTAGTCCCAATCAAATCCCTAGATCAGGGAGAAAATTCCCAGGCTTCCTATTGTCTAAACAGATTGGTTACAAACAAACATGTGACTTAACAAACATCATTAACCCTGAAAATACTGAAGTGTTTTGACTTGTAACACCCAACAGTTACCTTACTGGTCAACGAAATGGTCGGGGGAGGGGGTGACTGGCTGCGTTGGCACACCTGTAGCGAGGGTTGCCAACTCCCAACTGGAAAATTCCTGGAGATTTGAGCGGTGGAGCCATAGGAGGGTGGGGCGAGGGAAGGGACATAGAATCCACCCTCCAGATCAGCCATTTTGTCCAGGGGAACTGATTGCTATTATCCGGAGACCCGTTGTAACCCCCAGAAGATCTGCAGGATCCCACCTGGAGGTTGATCAACCAATGGAAACAACCGTGACATACTTCCCAAGGACTCGTTTTATGTAGATTTCTATGCAATTTCACTTATATTACTGAAATCCTATAAAGATTTTTAACATTAATAGATACCAGAGAATTTTACGGTGCATGTAATTCCTCTACGATGAATAAAAGTGCTTAGGTCAAATCACTGCCCATACAGCCGCTCAGAACTTCTGTCGACTTCTTCATCCCTTCAAAGTTCAAAATCCCTCCTCTTTATATTTTAAGCGTCGGTCAGGGCCACGTTCTTTCTCCGCTTCTATGAACAGCACATCCGAGGCTTGAAACCCGTTTCTGTGCTCTTCCTCAGGGCAAATTCCACAACAGAAACATCACGTAAATCCTCCCTTTGGCAATTCAGTGAGCTGCACTCTGTAAAGTGCTTTCAAAAAAGGCAACTCAGCTAGCTTGTGAAAACTCTAATCTCGCCAGTAGTTTTCCAAACTCTAATCTCACCAGCAGGTTCACAGGGGGGAGAAGAGTGTGCCCCAAAAATGCATTTATTGGCAAGGAGATATACAGATGGGAGCTAGGGCTGCCACCAGTGTTCCCTCTAAGCTGAGCTAGTGTGAGCTAGCTCACAGTCTTTTAGGCTTCCTAGCTCAGGAAGGAGGGCTCCCGAGCAAACTAATTTATGCAGCAGCCAAATCGCTCGCTCACAAGACTCCACGGCTTCGAGGGAGCATTGGTGGCCACCCTCCCGGTGGGACCTGGGGATGTCTCAGAATCACAGCTCATCTCCAGACTACAGAGATCAGTTCCCCTGGAGAAAATTGATGCTCTGGAGGGTGGACTCCCTGTGGCCTTGTGCCCCCCTGAGGTCTCTCTCCTCCCCAAATCCCGCTCTTCTCAGACTCCATTCCCCCCAAGATCTGCAGGAATTTCCCGGCTCCAAGTTGGCAACACTGGGAGCCACTGGTTTCAAGACAAGGGAGCTCAAGACGGCCAACAACTCTTAACAAACAAACCAAACTAACCGAGCCGGGACCCCACCCCATGGGAATAAACACACCAAGAGCGTAGGGGTGAAGCCGACTGTTCCATAGTAACGCACAGAAGGTAAATACACCACACCCTGCCTTTAAAGTCTTCAGAATCTCTTCTCAGTTTACAGTATTTCCCTGGCCACCTGCCACAATTTAGGACTCTGCTTGCTTGTTTATTTGTTTATTTACCCCGCCCTCCCCTCTTCTTGGAGACATGGCATACATCTGTAAGTAACAAAAACATGGAAACGTTAATATCTACATTTTTGATGTTAGCAAAATTAACAATTGCACAAAAATGGAAACAAAAAAGCACCCCTACACTAACTTGTTGGCAAAATTTGGGAATGCTTTATTTGCGGGCGGACAACATATAATTCATCTGCTTTGCAGTCAGAAAGCTACCAAAAGCGGTTCCAGGCGGTATGGTTTCCTATGATCAGTTACTTAGAAAACTGTGAAATAATTCCTAATAACCCGATATATAGGAATTTATTGTTCTTCTAATTGCATTGCGAACCAAAAGAGTCTCAATGGTTGTAATTTTTCATGTTTGTAATCTAGTAGAACTCATCTCTTCGTGTTTACTGTTAAGTCTGCTTTTGAACGACCTCTTTTTTTTGTAACCCTTCCGATTGTTTAATAGTGTTGTACTGTGGATTAAAATAAAACAGATAATAACATTAAAAACAGAAATTACGATTAAAACAATTCTAAAACCATAATAAAGTGCTAGTCATCGTTGGTAATCGTCAATCGTTGTTGTCCATAAACGGTAGCAGCCATCATTCGCAGTTCTCAGCTCAGTCAGCTTACAGCAGGGCTGTCGAACTTATTTCTGATGAGGGCCGGATCTGACATAAATGAGACCTTGCTCGGCCAGGCCACGTGTGTCATGAAATGTAATGCCAAGGAGCGGAGATACAAACTTTATAAAGGACACAAACACAAAGGGGTTTCCCCCCCCCCTTAAAATAAAAAACATGCTTAAAACATTAGCACTCTCGCAGTATTTTGTTTATTTGTGTCTGATAAGTGACACCTCTTGCTCTGAATTATTGCATCAAAAATGTCTCTGCTGCTGCAATCTTGAGTATGCTGTTCAGGTGTGCGTGTCTGTAAGCTGCAAGCCTACGATGACGCAGAAGCAGCAGAACTGGAAGAAGAAGCAGAAGACAGCCAGTTCCACTGCGGGCTTGGCAGAAGCCCTCCGGGGGGCCTGATCCAGCCCCCCCGGGCCACATGTTTGACACCCCTGGCTTACAGTGTTCATTTTGGTTGTTCTTACAGAACCTGCTGTTCTTTAGGCTGTTGGTGGCAGTTTCCGGAATCCAGGGCCCTCTCTCATTCCACCATCCGATGTTGTTCATTGGTGGTGATGGCAGCGGCTCCCAAAAGCCTGGTGGAAGAGCTTTGTTTTACAGGCCCTGCAGAACTGTAGAAGGTCCCGCAGGGCCCTGATCTCCTCCGGGAGCCCATTCCACCAGGCTGGGGCCGCCACCGAAAAGGCCCTGGCCCTGGTCGTCGACAGCCTCGCCTCCTTAGGACCCAGGAGGGCCGCCCAGTTCTGGGCCCCTGACTGCACAGTGCTCTCTGGGGAACATCGGTCTCAGCAAAGAATATCCAAGAAGGGGGATTCTCCCCTCCCGCATTTCATTACCAAACCGAGGCTGTTATGTGGCGTCAGCTTAAGAAAAAAGTATTGGGTCGTTACCAGCCACAGATTCAAGAAAGTCAATACAGCGGGGCAAGAAAACATCCAGGGGCAGGCCTCATCCTGAGACTGTTGGATTATTTACTTATGTTTATTTATTAGGGCGGCTTACAATGGTTAAAACCAGCATACAATTAATGCCGATTGTCACATCTAAAACAATACAAAGCAATACAATACATACAACTTATTAAAATTAGAATGTGGCGGCCGTCTGTTATGAAGTGCTAGCGCTTATGTGGGAGGGTCAGTGTGGCCAGGGCTGTTAGAACGCTTGTCGGAACAGCTCGGTCTTCACCGCTCTACGGAATTGTTGAAGATCCTGCAGAGCTTCAATTTCATTTGGGAGCTGGTTCCATAGCGCCGGTGCAGCTAGGGAGAATGCCCTGGTTCTTGTTGCTGTTAACTTAGCTAGGGCCAGGGGGGACCAGGCGGTTTTGTGTCCCGGATCTCAGTGCCCTCAGGGGAACATACAGGGAAAGGCGGTCCCTCAGGTAGACAGGTCTATATATGTGTGTGTGTGCATGGTTTGCAGAGCAGTGTAATAAAATGGTATCATACATAAACCAATGCAGCAAAACTGGATTATAACTCTGGAAAACAATGCTAGAACAAGAGTGATACAGATGATAAATGATGTAAAAGACCTTGCACAGAAGTGGAATGGAACCTGATGGAAGACGACTGAGATGGGATATCTTTGCAGGCAGGATTCTACCAGAGGCAAAAGAAACCCAGCCCTCGTGGATTCCCCCCCACGAACACAGGATGCTGCCTTAACACTGCAGCATCAGACCCCTCTTGGTCCAACAAGGTCAGTCTTGTCTACTCTGACTGGTAGCGGGTCTCCCAGGCCTCAGGTGGAGGCCTTTCACATCCTGGTCCTTTTCCTTTTCCCGCCTGGTCCTTTTTAACTGGAGATGCTGCCAGGGATCGAACCTGAGACCTTCTGCGTGCCAAGCAGAGGCTCTTCCACTGAACCACAGCCCCTCTCCACAGCTCTCCAGGGTCTCAGGCGGAGGTCTTTCCCGTTACCTCCTGCCTGGTCCTTTTTAACTGGAGATGCTGCTGGGGATTGAACCTGGGACCTTCTGCATGCCAAGAAGAGGCTCCTCCACTGAGCCACAGCCCCTCTCCACAGCTCTCCAGGGTCTCAGGCGGAGGTCTTTCCCATCACCTCCTGCCTAGTCCTTTCTAAGAGGAGATGCTGCTGGGGATCGAACCAGGGGGACCTCCTGCATGCCAAGCAGAGGCTCTGCCACTGAGCCACGGCCCCTCTTGACAGCTCTCCAGGGTCTCCGGCGGAGGTCTTTCCCATCACCTCCTGCCTGGTCCTTTTTAACTGGAGATGCTGCTGGGGATTGATCCTAGGACCTTCTGCATGCCAAGCAGAGGCTCTGCCACTGAGCCACGGCCCCTCTCGACAGCTCTCCAGGGTCTCAGGCAGAGGTCTTTCCCATCACCTACCGCCTGGTCCTTTTTAACTGGAGACGCCAGGGATTGAACTTGGGACCCTCTGCATGCCAAGCAGAGGTTCTGCCACTGAGCCAGGGCCCCTCCTATGAGTTACTTATTTAAAGTTAGTACATGTTATTAAATGGATGGGGGCGGTTCATTCAGTGCAGCTCTGAAAGGATTGGGGGGTGGAGCATGACAGAAAGGATGTTCTCCCTACTGGAAAGCCTAATTTTCCTTCCCGCTCCCTCCAGTGGAAAGTGTGCCCAGCCAGGCCCTCCCAGATAGCCTGGGGGAGGCACAAGAAACCGGTTGAGCAGGTGTCAAGTGCTCACTGAAAACAAAGCCTTTCGGCGTCCTGCCCTGAGCAGGTGTGCGTTTCTGTGGATGACTTCTGAGAGACAATTCTGGGGGGGGGGGCACAGCGGCAAATTCAGGCGAAGGGCTGCAGCAGTGAAGTCCCCCCCCAGAGGGGAGGGTCCTGTTTTTGGCACAGACCCTTGCCCTGGCCAAACAGGGGGAGACTTCCCTCTGGGCCTCCTCACCTTGGCGTACTCTTCACTTCAAAGTAGTACCAGGAGGCCCTAGGTTTGCATCCTCCCCCTCTTGACCCACGGCACATCTGAGCAGGGCTGGCTCGCTCACTAGGTGAACTAGGCAATCGCCTAGAGCGGGCCGGCCCTTAGGGGCGCCAAGTTGCACCCGGCCCCATACTCTGGGAGTTTCTTGATTATTTGTGTTTTTCATTCTTCCTAAAATGCATTTATTTTTGGAAATTGGTGGGGGCACGGGGGGAGCGCCAGAAGGGATCCTTGCCTACGGTGCAAAATAAGCCGGGGGTGGCCCTGCATCTGAGTGTGGGGAGAGGAACGGTGGCAGGTCAGAGAAGCCTCCCACCATCTCTCTCTTTTCCTTTGTGAACTTCAAACACACAGAAGAAGAGATTGGATTTATTACCCCCCCCCCGCCCTTCACTCGGAGTCTCAGAGCGGCTTAGAAACTCCTTTCCCTCCTCCTCCCCACAACAGACACCCTGTGAGCAGTGTTCCCACTAAGCTGAGTTCGTGTGAGCCAGCTCACAGTTTTTTAGCCTCCAGTTCACACATTTTTGCCTTCGCTCGGGAAGGATGGCTCCAGAGCAGGCTAACTGGTGCAGCAGCCAAATCGCTCGCTCACAATTTTAATGTCGGTAGCTCACAAAGTAGAATTTTTGCTCCCAAGACACCACAGCTTAGAGGTCTTTCCCTGAGGGTGGAAAAGCACCTTGGGAAAGGGGTCAGGTTTGGGAAGAGGAAAGGAAGAGGAGACAAGGTCTGCTCCCGCCTCCCGGTGGGGCCTGGGGATCCCCCGGACTTACAACTCATCTGCAGAGTCCAGTGATCCCTCTAGGCTGAGTGAGTGTGAGCCAGCTCACAGGTTTTTAGCCTCCGGCTCCTCACACATTTTTGTCTCAGCTCAGGAAGGACGGGGGCTCCAGGGCAAACTAATGGACGCAGCAGCCAAGGGCTGGCTCACACAGCCTTAACGCCGGTAGCTCACCCAATGGAATTTGTGCTCACGGGCAGTGTTCCCTCTAAGCTGAGTTAATGTGAGCCAGCTCACAGTTTTTTAGCCTCCGGCTCACACATTTTTGCCTTAGCTCCAGAGCAAATAAATGTATGCAGCAGCCCAATCGCTCGCTCACAACTTTAATGCCAGTGGCAGCTCACAAAGTAGAATTTTTGCACACAAGACTCCACGGCTTAGAGGGAGCCTTGCTCACGGGACTCCTCCACCGCTTAGAGGGAGCAGTGTCCGTTCCCCCCAGGCCAGCGCGCGGACTACAAGGCCCGGCATCCTCCGCGGCGGCGGCGGCGGCCCCCTCGCCCTCCCCCTCCCCGCCCGGTCTGCACCAGCTGACAGTGGCCGCGGCGGCCCGGGGGATGGATGGAGCCGGCCGGCAGCAGCGGCCCCCGCGCCCGGAGGAGGGGTCCGGGAGGAGGGGGCGGCGGCGGCGGCGGCTGACTGCGGGGGGCCGGGGGGGCAGCCTGGAGCGCGCACAGGTGAGCCGTGCCCAGGTGGGCAGCGCA
>NW_015163647.1:358646-372424 GCF_001447785.1 Gekko japonicus | reverse complement strand
TCGGGGGGCGGCGGCGGCGCGGGGTGCCGTCGTGGGGGCGCGGCGCCGGAGGAGCCCCTCTGGACGGCGGTCTTCGACTACGAGGCGGCGGGCGAGGAGGAGCTGACGCTGCGGCGGGGCGACCGGGTGGAGGTGCTGTCGCGGGACGCGCGGGTCTCGGGCGACGAGGGCTGGTGGACGGGCCGGCTGGGGGGCCGCGTGGGCGTCTTCCCCAGCAACTACGTGGCCGGCCCGGCCCCGGCGGCGCCCCCGCCCGAGGTGCCCTTCGCCGAGCTGCGCCTGGACGAGCTGGTGGGCGCGGGGGGCTTCGGCAAGGTCTACCGGGGGCTCTGGCGCGGGCGGGAGGTGGCCGTCAAGGCGGCCCGCCACGACCCCGAGGAGGACGCCGCCGTCGCGGCCCGCAACGTCCGCCGGGAGGCCCGCCTCTTCGGCATGCTGCGCCACCCCAACATCATCGCCCTCCGCGCCGTCTGCCTCCGCCCGCCCCGCCTCTGCCTCGTCATGGAGTACGCCCGCGGGGGGGCCCTCAGCCGCGCCCTGGCCGGCAGGAGGGTGCCCCCCCACGTCCTGGTCAACTGGGCCGTCCAGGTCGCCCGCGGCATGCACTACCTCCACGACCAGGCCCCCGTGCCCATCATCCACCGGGACCTCAAGTCCACCAACGGTGAGTCCGCCCCCCCCCCAAGGAAGGAAGGCGGCCCAGAGGGCACCCTCCACACACTGCACCTGTGAGGGGGCCACGGGAGCTAAGCACTTAAGACCAGCCAATGCTGGATCAGGCCAGTGGCCCCTCCAGTCCAACACTCTGGGTCACACGGTGGCCAAAAACACCAGGGGCCATCAGGAGGTCCAGCAGTGGGGCCGGGACACCAGAAGCCCTTCCACTGTTCCCCCCCCCCAAGCACCAAGAATCCAGAGCATCACTTGCCCCAGACCGAGAATTCCTATCTATACCTGGTGGCTAACAGCCATTGATGGACCTCTGCTCCAGTTGTTTATCTGATTCCCTCTGGAAGCCGTCCATGCCTGTAGCCGCCGCCACCTCCTGTGGGTCCACCTCTTAGAATCATGGAATGTTAGAGTTGGAAGGGACCTTGCAGGTCATCTAGTCCAACCCCCTGCACTCTGCAGGAGCACCACCGAAAGAGAGCCCTACAACACACCCAAAAGAGGGTCGTCCACCCTCCACTTGAAAACGTCCAGCGAAGGAGCATCCACCACTTCCCGAGGCAGACTGTTCCACTGCTCAACAGTGTCCCCTCTAAGCTGAGTTAGTGTGAGCTAGCACACAGGTTTTTAGCCTCCAGCTCACACATTTTTGTCTTAGCTCATGAAGGAGGTGGCTCCAGAGCAAACTAATTCATGCAGCAGCCGAATTGCTCACTCACAACTTTAATGCCAGAAGCTCACAAAGTAGAATTTTTGCTCACAAGACTCCACCGCTTAAAGCAAGCACTGCTGCTCAACCACTCTTACAGTTAGGAAGTTTCTCCTGATCTTTAGCCGGTAACGACTCCCTTGTAATTTCTACCCATTAGACCTAGTCTTACAATCCGGAGCAAGAGAGAAGAGATCTGCTCCATTTTCTACACGACAGCCCTTCAGATACTTGAAGACTGCAGTCATGTCCCCTCTAAGCCTTCTCTTTCCCAGGCTAAACAGACCCAACTCTTTCAGCCTTTCCTCCTAAGACTTGGACTCCAACCCTCTCACCACCCTGGTTGCCTTCTTCTGGACACGCTCGAGCTTGTCAACGTCCTCCCTCAAATGTGGTGCCCACTTCTGGGCCACTGCTAATGCCACCCCACCACCTCTTTCTCCCCATCCTTTCCAGTCCTGATCCTGGAGCCCATCGAAAACGACGACCTGAGCGGGAAGACCCTCAAAATCACCGACTTTGGGCTGGCGCGCGAGTGGCACAAAACCACGAAGATGAGCGCGGCGGGCACCTATGCCTGGATGGCGCCAGAGGTCATCAAGCTCTCCCTCTTCTCCAAGAGCAGCGACGTCTGGAGGTAATGCAGAGGGCGGGGGCACTGGGGTCTATGTTGAGGCAACCCGGGAGGGAGAAACCTCTGGGGAACCGCTGCCAACCCTGGGGGGCGAGGGGGCTTTTAGTGTCTGGCTGGGGGCAAGCAGAGGGATGCCTCCTTCTAGTCCAGAAAACAGCAAAGGAACACCAAGAGAAGACCATCAAATGCACTTGAAATGTCTGAGTAATAAGATATATTAAGTGTTTAAACTGCACATAAACGTCTATAATAAGTTAGTGGTCCACAACAATTACAGATACAGTGTTCCCAAATGTAATCATATGTGAGAACCCTGGGATTGAATACAGCTAAAAGAACTGGCAGTCTATGTTCCAGTATTAAGGCCCTTATCCAGAAGAAGAGAAATTGAAACATCTGTATACCTAGGAAAGGCGTTTGGCTATAGAAGAATTTTTCACTGGTCGTCCTCTGCTTGATTTATGACTGCAGGAGGTCTTTGGACACTTTTATTGCATTTAAGCAAGGAGAATCGACAGGTTGGATTTATGTGCATACCTTGTTATCAGTGCCTGTGAGCACGAACTGTCATGTTCGTTTGTATCTCAGTGTAGATGTAGGATATGCCACGAGCACCTATGATTACATTTGGGAACATTGTACTTGTAATTGTTGTGGGTTGTGGACTACTGTTGGGTGTTACAAGTTAAAACATTTCTTCAGTATTTACTGGGTTAATGATGTTTGTTAAGTCACATGTTTGTTTGTATCCAAATCAGTTTAGAGAGTTAGAAAGCCCGGTAACTTCAGATCTAGTTTGTTGTTCTGATTGGAGACCAAAGTGCCAAGTATTAACATTTTATGGTTCTTTGTCCTGAGCAAGAAGAAGGAGTTAGTCTTTGCTCTTCTTCTGCCATGTTCAGTCTAGCTGTAAGGATGTAGGAATATTAGCTCTTTGTTATTTTACATCCCGTGTACTGTTTCCCCATGCTAGGTTGTAGTAAACTTTTATACTTTTAAAACACACCATGGACTCTGCCTCTTTAATACTCTGCTGATTTACTCTGCTGATTTACTTTAAAAATAAAGAATACCCCAACAGCTACCAACTAATTACAGACATTTATTTGCCATTTAAACACACCTACTTAATATATCTTAGACATTTCAAGTGCATTTGATGGTCTTCCCTTGGCATTTTCCTGCTTTTTTCTGCTATCATCACATGCTAGGGACCCTTGTATTGTCTGCTCCTTCTAGTCCAGAGGCAGGGCCCCTCTTGGAACGGCCCTGGGGCACAGAGGGGAGAGGGTTGGGGCTGAGGAGGGGGTGTGCCTGCAGCGTTCTGGGCCCCCCGTTCTCTGTACCTCCTTTCCTGTTTGCCCTTCCCAGCTTTGGGGTGCTGCTCTGGGAACTGCTGACCGGCGAGGTCCCGTACCGTGAGATCGATGCCCTCGCCGTGGCCTACGGCGTGGCCATGAGCAAGCTGACGCTGCCCATCCCCTCCACCTGCCCCGAGCCCTTTGCCCGCCTGCTGGAGGGTAAGTGGGAACTTGGGTGTGGGGGCACCCGGCCCTTGCCTGGAGGTGCTTTGCTTTTCGGGTGGGGTGGGCTTTGGGGGCGCAAAGCCCACCAGGGAGCCTTCTCTGGAGTCCAGGCGGCCAAACAGGAAAACGGTTTCCTGGGCTGCCCACAGCTTCTGGGTCTCTTCTGGAAGCCCCGCCTCTAATTCTGGGAAGGGGTTAGTTGTGGGCCAGGAGGCTGTGTGATCTGCACACGCACCCTTCCTTTTACTTTAGCTGATACGGGAGCATGGACCAATTGATGCTGCTTAACGCAAATGAATTGCTCCCTAAACTAGCCACAAAACTTTTGTGTGTGTGTGTGTGGGGGGGATGGATTAAATAATTAGTGTTTAGGAAGGGTGCCTTCTTGGTTGCATGTGTGCAGGGTGCGTGTGTGTCTGCCTGTGGTGGAGGTAGACCTGGGGGACACCTGTGAAAGGCCCCCAGGGACGAAGACCTCTCTTTTGAGACTCTGGGCAAGGACCCGCTCTGGGCCAGGAGGCAGGAGGTGCCTCCTTCTGGGTGTGTCCCTTCCTCCAGGCTAATTCTGGAAAGACCGGTGTCCGGGGAGGGAGGGAGGGAGTGTGTCCCTCCCTTGGGGTATCTCCTCTTCTGTCCTAGAACTCCTTGCCTTAGATCAGCACTGGGTGGAGGCCGGCAGCCATCCGTCCTGTTGCTCCGCACTGGGCTCCCCTCGGGCTATGAATCCTCCAGGGTGGCCCCCTGGCATCCAACCAGCCCCGGGTTTGGCCCAGAGGGTGGGGGTGAGAGGCTTGCGTTGTCCTCCCGACTTCCCCCCTTCCCTCCCTCCCCCCGGCAGAGTGCTGGAGGCCGGACCCCCACGCGCGCCCGGACTTCGGCTCCATCCTGCAGCAGCTGGTGGCCATCGAGGAGTCGGCGATGTTCCAGATGCCCCTGGAGTCCTTCCACTCCTTGCAGCAGGACTGGAAGGTGGAGATTGCGGGCATGTTCCAAGAGCTGCGCACCAAGGAGAAGGTGAGGGTGGAGGGAGCCCCGGCGGGACTCGAGGGCGGTGGTGGCCCCCTCGGGCTTCAAGCACTCCCGCCTCCTTTGCCCTGCTGGGGGCCGAGGGGGGGGAGCCGGGGGAGCCCCTCCTCCCTTCGTTTCTCTGAGGCCTCCTCCTCCCCCTCCCCCCCTCCCCAGGAGCTGCGGAGAGGAGAGGAGGAGTTGCTGCGGGCGGCCCACGAGCAGAAGACGCAGGAGGCGGAGCTCCGCCGGCGGGAGCAGGAGCTGGCGGAGCGGGAGATTGACATTGTGGAGCGGGAGCTGAACCTCATCATGGCCCAGATGGGGCAGGAGGAGAAGCCCCGGGTGAAGAAGCGCAGGGGGCACTTCCGCGGCTCCCGCCTCAAGCTGCGGGACGGGAACCGCATCAGCCTCCCCTCGGGTACGGCGGTCCCCTGCGGTCCCCCCTCCCCGGCCGGTACCCAGGGAGGTGCCCGGGATGCCCTGGTGCTTGGAACAGGCCGCAGCGGGCTCAGGGGAGGGGCCAGGCCCACCCTGCCCCCCAAGCCCCCCACCTCTCCTTCCGCTCTGCTCTGCAAAAGGGTGCGGACCCCCCTCCCCCCTGGTGGGGGTTCAAGGCTTGGAGGGGGGAGGAGGAGGAGGAGGCAGGCCTTGGCCCTGATGCACCCCCGCCCCCTCCCGTCCTCCAGGGTTTGAACACAAGATCACGGTGCAGGCCTCGCCCACGCTGGACCGGCGGAAAGGTCTGGGGGCCGATGGCGCCAGCCCCCCAGGGAGCCCCGTCATCATACCCCGCCTGCGCGCCATCCGCTGTGAGTACGAGTCGCAAGCTTGCCCCCCCCAGGACCAGTGTTCCCTCTAAGCTGAGTCAGTGTGATCTAGCGCAAAGTCTTTTAGCCTCCGGCCCACACATTTTTGTTGGGGTCATGGAAGCCAGGGCTAGTGGGCAGAGCACAAAGGGAGCCGTAATGCAGCTCTGACACACACACCTGACACCAGTGTTCCCTCTAAGCTGAGTCAGTGTGAGCTAGCTCAAAGTCTTTTAGCCTCTGGCCCAGACATTTTTCTTGGGGTCATGGAAGCCAGGGCTAGTGGGCAGAGCACAAAGGGAGCCGTAATGCAGCTCTGACACACACACCCGCCACCAGTGTTCCCTCTAAGCTGAGTCAGTGTGAGCTAGCTCAAAGTCTTTTAGCCTCTGGCCCAGACATTTTTCTTAGGGTCATGGAAGCCAGGGCTAGTGGGCAGAGCACAAAGGGAGCCGTAATGCAGCTCTGACACACACACCCGCCACCAGTGTTCCCTCTAAGCTGAGTCAGTGTGAGCTAGCTCAAAGTCTTTTAGCCTCTGGCCCAGACATTTTTCTTAGGGTCATGGAAGCCAGGGCTAGTGGGCAGAGCACAAAGGGAGCCGTAATGCAGCTCTGACACACACACCTGACACCAGTGTTCCCTCTAAGCTGAGTCAGTGTGAGCTAGCTCAAAGTCTTTTAGCCTCCGGCCCACACATATTTCTTGGGGTCATGGAAGCCAGGGCTAGTGGGCAGAGCACAAAGGGAGCCGTAATGCAGCTCTGACACACACACCTGACACCAGTGTTCCCTCTAAGCTGAGTCAGTGTGAGCTAGCTCAAAGTCTTTTAGCCTCCGGCCCACACATATTTCTTGGGGTCATGGAAGCCAGGGCTAGTGGGCAGAGCACAAAGGGAGCCGTAATGCAGCTCTGACACACACACCTGACACCAGTGTTCCCTCTAAGCTGAGTCAGTGTGAGCTAGCTCAAAGTCTTTTAGCCTCTGGCCCAGACATTTTTCTTAGGGTCATGGAAGCCAGGGCTAGTGGGCAGAGCACAAAGGGAGCCGTAATGCAGCTCTGACACACACACCCGCCACCAGTGTTCCCTCTAAGCTGAGTCAGTGTGAGCTAGCTCAAAGTCTTTTAGCCTCCGGCTCACACATTTTTTGTCTCAGCTCAGGAAGGATGGCTCCAGAGCAACCTAATTTCTACGCAGCAGCCAAATTGCTGGCTCACAACTTTCATGCCAGTCGCTCACAAAGTAGAATTTTTGCTCACAGGACCCCACAGCTTGGGGGAAGCACTGCCCGCCACGACCCTTCCGCCCCAGGAGACACGAGCCCTTCGGAGCTCTGGAGATCTCCCATGCTGTGCTCCGAATGGCTGGCCGGGATAGCAGGATCGGTAACCGATTCAGTTCTACTCTGAGCAAGAGCCGCACTCTGGCGGGCAGCCACACTCTTGATGGGCAGGCTGACGCTCTCTGGGGCTCTGTCGGGCGTTCTTGCCTCATCCCGCACCCCTGCGGGCAAACGAGGCGGCATTCCAACTGGAAACGGCAACTTTCTCTCGTCCTTATGGACAAAGGGGAAATCCTGTCCTGTCCTTTCACTGGTGGGGGGGGGAAGGGGGGGTTGGAGCCAACTCACAGCCCAAGACTGCCCAAGACTGACCCAGATGGGCGTCTTTCGAACACCCACTCCTGCCCCAGCGACGGCGGCAGTCCCAAACTCAGCCATCGGAGGGCTCTCAGAGTGTGACGCGGACTGGGCACCGTCTGCCCTCGGAAGACCGTTCCTTGGGGCCGCCACCGGGCAGGCCGTCTCCCCTGCCCGAAAGAAAGGGGTGGGGGAGAGGAGGCCCCCTCTGGAGCACTCTCTCCCCCACACCCCCTCTTCCCCCCCTTCCCCCCTTCCTCACTGCAGTGACTCCCCTGGACGGAAGCCAGACGTGGGGGCGCAGCACCCTGGCCAAGCAGGAGGAGCTGGTGGGGGCCAAGAAGAAAGGGCGGACGTGGGGGCCCAGCTCCACCCTCCACAAGGAGAGGCTCGGCGGGGAGGAGAGGTACGGGGGGGCCAGGAGAGGTGCGGAGGAGGGCCGGCGCGGGGGGGGACCCAGTGGAATGGGCTGCACCCACGGAGATGCGGCTGTCGATCAGCCTGTAGGTGGAGAGGGAGGGGGACTCCGATGCGAGAGAAAACGCTCACTGGGGTCAAAGGGCCAGGGCTCAGCGGCAGAGCCTCTGCTCGGCGTGCAGAACGTCCCAGGTTCAAGCCCTGGCAGCATCACCAGACAAAGGGACCAGGCAGGAGGTGGGGCAAAAGACCTCCCCCGCCTGAGACCCTGGAGAGCCGCTGCCAGTCCGAGTAGACGAGACGGACCCGGGTGGGCCGAGGAGGGTCTGGCTCAGTACGAGGCAGATCCCTGTGCTCAGGGGCTCCTTGTCCACCCACCCAGGCTGAAGTCCCTGGCGGAAGGGAGCAAGCAGTGGTCCTCCAGCGCGCCCAACCTGGGCAAGTCTGCCAAGCACGCCCCCCTGGCAGTGGGCTTTGCCAGCTTAACGGAGATGGGTAAGTCGGGGCAGCAGCCCTCGGGCCCGGAGTTCTTGGCAGTGATTCTGGTGGGAGATACGTTCAGCTGGGCGGGGAGGGGAGGCATAGCCCAGTGGCATCGCTCCTGATTCAAGGGTGTGAGAGGGAAAGTTCAAAAACTGTTACAAGCAGGGGTCATTCCCTGCGGGAGCGCACAGGAGCGGAGCTCCGGCAGGAAGGAGCCCAGGGGGCAGGCACATGCAACAAGCCCCGCCCCCTGCTCCCAGCAGCCCTCAGTCGGGCCACGAGGAGCAAGAAGCAGCCAGGTAAGTTGCAGAGTCCCCACACACACACACACCTTCAGGTACAAGCTCTCCCTCCTCTGTGAGGGCAGATCTGCACGTCCCCCCCCCCCCAACAGCCTCCCCCCCCCCAATAGGTAGCAATCCAAAACAGTCCAGTGGAGCCTGAGCGGGGATGTCAGGGGGGGGGGCATATGCCAATAAGTTATGCTAATAAGTTATGCTAATGAGCTCCTGTACCTCTTTTTCTACGAAATGACCCCTGGTTACAAGACCCAAATTTTGACGGCATGGGATCTTGGTTTTTATTTTGGTCAACAGCCATTTTAGCGTTTGGTGGGCTTTCTTGAGCCATTTCTTTGAAGCGTTGCTGGGGAGGGGGGCAACTTAAGATAAAACCGATGCAGGCCAGAAAACATCGTTACGCCTCTCTGGGGAGCCACAGTTCCAAAGATAGTGGCATCTCTCTGAAAACGGGGGGGTTGGGCTTGCCGTGGCCCCCACTTAAGGGTTTCCAGCTGCTGCTTGCAGACTCCAAGACTCCACTCCTCCCCATGCAGCTGCTGGTGTGACCTTGGGTCAGTCACAAGTTCTGTCAGAGCTGTTCTCTCCAGGGTAGTTCTTGAGCGAGCGCTCTCTCAGCCCCGCCTCCCTCAAAGGTGTCTGTCTGTTGTGGGGAGGGGAAGGGAAAGGAGATAGTAAGCCGCTCTGAGACTCCCTTGGGTAGTGAAGGGCCATGGGGTGTAAATCCAATCTCTTCTTCTTCTTCTTCTTCTAGAGGAGTATGTGGAGAACAGTTCCCCTCATTCCCCGCACCTGCCCCTCTCTCCAGGGGGGGTGGAGGCCAGTGCCCACCTGCAGCTCCTGCCGTCCTGCCCGGAGGGAACCAAGCGGGGCCTGGGGGTGCGGCACCGTCACAGCGAGCTGGTTTTGCTCAGCTGCGCCTCCATCCTGGCCTCCATCGCGCTGGGTGCGGATCTGGCCGAGCTGGCGGGGGAAGGCCTCGGCGTCCCCCCGGGCCCCCCCAACTCCCTCACCCTCCAGTCCCTCTCCTCCCTCTCGGACTGCAACTCCACGAAGTCGCTCCTGCCCTCGGACAGCGATGAGGCCCCCACCTACGAAGCCCCCTGCCTCCCGGAGCCCCGCAGCCCCTCGCCTGACTCCCACCACAACCCCCTGGTGGACGTCACCATGGAGAGCTTCAAGAAGGACCCGCGCCAGTCGCTCACGCCCACCCACATCAGCGCTCCCCAGCCGGTCAGCCGAGGACACCGGCGGACGCCCTCCGAGGGGGCGATCCGTCAGGCGGGTCAGGGCCTTCCGCGGGCTGCCGACAACCAGGGTGAGCATGTGCGCGGCGGCCTGGACCCCGGTAGCCTCCCTCCCTCCTTCACTCCCTCCCTCTGGAGAGAACCCAGAGCACAGGCGGCCTTGGAAAGGGGTTCGGCAGATTCATGGAGGATACGTCTGTCAATGGCTAGTAGATGTGGTGGCTGAGGGGAACCTGCACAGTCAGAGGAACTAAGCCTCTGGATCCCAGGGCCAGGAGGCGACATCAGGGGAAGGCCTCGGCCTCCCTGCCCTGTGGTTGGTCCTCCGGAGGAAGTGGCTGGCCCCTGTGAGAGATGGGAGGCTGGACTAGAGGGACCCTCCCTGGTCTGGCCCAGCAGGGCTCTTCTTGTGTTCTTATCAGGTGAAGGCCTTGGCCTCTCTGCCCCATTGTTGGCCCTTTAGAGGAACTGGCTGGCCCCTGTGTGAGACGGGAGGCTGGACTAGGTGGACCCTCACTGGTCTGATACAGTAGGGGTCTTCTGAGGTTCCTATCAGGGGAAGGCCTCGGCCTCTCTGCCCTGTTGTTGGCCCTCCAGAGGGACTGGCTGGCCCCTGTGTGAGACGGGAGGCTGGACTGGATGGACCCTCCCTGGTCTGACCCAGCAGGGCTCTCCTGAGGTTCTTATCAGGGGAAGGCCTCGGCCTCTCTGCCCTGTTGCTGGCCCTCCAGAGGGACTGGCTGGCCCCTGTGTGAGACGGGAGGCTGGACTGAAGGGACCCTCCCTGGTCTGATCCAGCAGGGCTCTTCTGGTGTCCTTCTCAGGGGAAGGCCTCGGCCTCTCTGCCCTGTTGCTGGCCCTCCAGAGGGACTGGCTGGTTGACTGTCAGAGGGGTTGAGCAGTGGAACAGACTGCCTCGGGAGGTGGTGGAGGCTCCTTCGCTGGATGTTTTCAAGTGGAGGCTGGCTGACCATCTTTTGGGTATGTTGTAGGGCTCTCTTTCGGCTCTGCTCCTGCAGAGTGCAGGGGGTTGGACTAGATGACCTGCAAGGTTCCTTCCAACTCTTAACATTCTGTGATTCTATGATTCTATGACTCTACATGATGATGCTGGAAGGGATGGATCAGACCAGTGGTTCTTCTGATATTCTTATCAGGGGGAGGCCTCAGCCTCTCTGCCCTGTTGCTGGCCCTCCAGAGGGACTGGCTGGCCCCTGTGTGAGACGGGAGGGTGGACTGGATGGACCCTCAGTGGTCTGACCCAGCAGGGCTCTCCTGGTGTCCTTCTCAGGGGAAGGCCTCGGCCTCTCTGCCCTGTTGCTGGCCCTCCAGAGGGACTGGCTGGCCCCTGTGTGAGACGGGAGGCTGGACTAGAGGGACCCTCCCTGGTCTGACCCAGCAGGGCTCTTCTGGTGTCCTTCTCAGGGGAAGGCCTCGGCCTCTCTGCCCTGTTGCTGGCCCTCCAGAGGGACTGGCTGGCCCCTGTGTGAGACGGGAGGCTGGACTAGAGGGACCCTCCCTGGTCTGACCCAGCAGGGCTCTTTTCTGGTGTCCTTCTCAGGGGAAGGCCTCGGCCTCTCTGCCCTGTTGCTGGCCCTCCAGAGGAACTGGCTGGCCCCTGTGTGAGACGGGAGGCTGGGCTAGGTGGACCCTCCCTGGTCTGATCCAGCAGGGCTCTTCCAGTGTCCTTAACGCCCTGGGGCCTGCTTTCTTCACCCCTACCAGGCCTTGGTCTACAAGCCCCACATGAGGATCGGGCACCTTCACAGGTGGATGACTGAGCTCAGCAGAGATTGCTGTGAGACCCGGAACCTCCAGTTTGCGCACTTGAATCCCTTCCCCGATGAGGATGGCAGATGCTGGGTTCACGGAGAGGGAGGGGCCAGCTTGCCCCCCCCTTTTCCAGTGGGGTCCGGCTGGCGCGTTCAGGCCCACCACCAGCGCCCCCGCGAGGCCTCAGAGGAGCCTGCCGCGGAGCGCCCTCGGACCCTGGCCTTTGCCCCGCGGCCCCGCCCCACTCCGTGCCGGCCCCGCCTCGACCCCTGGAAGCTTGTCTCCTTCAGCCGGACCCCGGGGGAGGCGGCCAGCAAGGGGGGCTCTGGGTGTCGCCCGACGCTCCTCGACATGGACACGGACGGGCAGAACCGGGACAGAACCGAGCCCTTGTGTGGGAGACGAACCTCCTGTTGTGGCCTGGAGCCAGACATCTCCCATTGACTACTCCGTCCGGCGGGAGAGACGTGCCAGGGTGTGTTGCACTTATTGACCCCACCCCACCCCGGCATTCCCACGGCCCTCAAGACTCAGTTGTGGACTTCGTTTCCAAGCAGTGTGACTGCTGGGCCAGCAGGGGGCGGTAGCCTTGCCTGGTCTCCCCGTGTGAGTGCCTAACGGGGTGGGGTGGGGTGTGTGTTTCCTGTCTGGCCGTCCCGTGATCCGAGCGTCTGTGGTTCTGGTTGTTTTCTAAACTCTCTCTCTGTCTGAGGACTGGCTTGTCTGTCTGTCTTTCTTTCTTTTCCCTGCACCACCCATTCCCCAGGATCCTGCTTCTACAGTGAGGGGGGTGTACGATGGGGCGCGTTGCTTGGGTGTCTTCCCGTATCCCTTTGGAAGGGTGGGCTGGGTGACTGTAGGGCCCAAGACCGCCTTCCCCTTTCCCCGTGGCACTGACATAGCAGGCTTGGCTCCCTAGAGGTATTAGCCGGACACACACACACCCCCTCCCCGTTTCAACTCTCTGTAATACCGCTGGGTTCCATTGTGCTTTTGTCCTGAGGTGAGGAGTGCGGTGGGTGCAAGGCTCCCTCTAAGCTGTGGAGTCTTGTGAGCAAAAATTCCATGCGAGCGATTTGGCCGCTGCATAGATTAGTCTGCTCTGGAGCCATCCTGCCTGAGCCGAGACAAAAATGTGTGAGCCGGAGGCTAAAAAGCTGTGAGCTGGCTCACACTGACTCAGCTTAGAGGGAACACTGGTGTGTGTGGGGGGGGGGTCAGAGCTGCATTTATGGCTTCCTTTGTGATTCGCCCGCCAGCCCTGGCTTCCATGACCCCAACATAGAGTTGCGGAACAGGCAAAGCACTGTTTATGGAGGCGGTGTTTCTGAACAAGCGCCTCCCCTTCCGGACGCAGGTTTCACGACCAGATTCTTCTCCTTTTCCTGTTCATCTGGGAATTGAGGGAGGGAGGGAAAAGATTGGCCTCTGGCCTATGAAGTCTGCATCGGGCTGGCTTGGCAAAACAGTCACCTCATCTGTGTTTCCAGTTAAGAGCCTGGTGGTCTTTATTCTCCCCCCACCCACCCACGGACACACACACACACAAAAAGGGTGATGCGCAGCCCCCTTGGGGTCTCCCAGCGAAGCAAAGAGTCTCCCGGTAGCTGTCCAGAGTCACTCCGGGGGCCTCCGTCTCTGCCGTGAAGCACCCGCCCTCCTCCTCTCCGTGTGGTTGGAGGAACACAGCCCTGGTCCCCATGGAAACAGCAGCAGCAGCAGCAGCAGCAGCGGCTCTCTGGATGGGGCTGGAGGCGAACTCCCTTGGCCAAATGCCTCCGAGGGGCCATGCTTTCCATCTTGGACTCTCCTCCTGCGTTCTCTCTCTGTGGCGCAGCGGGCACAAGTTGAATCATCCGTGCCCCACATTAGCAGAACCCCGGGCCGGAACCTGGTTCTGGGTCTCCTGCAAGGCAGTCCTTCCCCCCCCCATACAGCCAGGAAGCCCCCCCCCGCAACCCTGACCTGGTATTCCCTGCTGGTCCCCCTCCCACCCGGGCCTGGGGGGTTGCCAAAGGGATACTGCCACTGGGCAGCCAGCCTGGTTTTGCTCTGGGGGTGGTGCTCTTCTCATTGCTGGGCCCAGGAGGGTCAGCCGGGGAGCAGGAAGGCCCCCCCCCAGAGCCCATCTCCCCTCCCCCCAAGCCCCTGGGTGGCCTCCAGCCAGCTGTTCCCCTTTGTGGGGCGGCAACAAGAGTTCCGGCTGCCTGGCAAAAATGCAGAGGACGCGGCTCCCCAGGGGCGGAGGGGGCTGTGGGGACTGGGGAGTCCCAAGGCTCCCTCTAAGCTGCGGAGTCTTGTGAGCAAAAACCCTACCTTGTGAGCTACTACTGGCATGAAAGTTGTGAGCGAGCGATTGGGCTGCTGCATGAAATAGTTTGCTCTGGAGCCCCCTCCTTCCTGAGCTCAGACCAGAATGTGCGAGCCGGAGGCTAAAAAACTGCGAGCTGGCGCACACTGACTCAGCGGAGAGAGAACGCTGGTGGGGGACCCTTGTGGGCCAGCCCCTGCCCGCTTAGCCGAACCACCCTCACCGGCTTGTTGTGAAAATGAAACGGGGGCGGG
>NW_015163647.1:357868-358272 GCF_001447785.1 Gekko japonicus | reverse complement strand
GGGAGAGGAAGGAGCCCGTGACCGTCGCTGGCGCGGGAGGTGCTGCGCGCGCGCCCTCCGGCCCGGAAGCGGCCCCCCTCCCGCCCCCCACCCACCTTGGGGCTCGCGGCTGCGGGCCTGGCGGAGGTAGAGGAGGGCGTTGTCGTAGTCGCCCAGGTGGTAGAAGGCGACCCCGGCGCGGTAGGTGGCCTTGAAGTTGCTCTTCTCCTTGGCCAGCACCTTCAGGCAGTACTCCCGCACCCGCTCGTAGTTCACCAGCTCCGACTGCAGCAGGCAGGCTGCAGGGGGGGGAGAGAAGCCCCGGTGGTGAGCCAGCCCGGCAGCAACCTCCCAACTCCCGCCCTCCCCAGGCCGGCCCTCCCCAGGCCAGCCCCCCCCGCCACCCCCCCTGAGAACATCAAAGA
>NW_015163647.1:355668-357153 GCF_001447785.1 Gekko japonicus | reverse complement strand
TTAAATGCACATTTGTTGGGTGTTAAAAGTCAAAACACTTCAGTATTTACAGGGTTAATGATGTTTGTCAAGTCACATGTTTGTTTGTAACCAATCTGTTTAGACAATAGGAAGCCCGGGAACTTTGGAGCTAGTTTGCTAGTCTGATTGGAAACCAAGGTGTCAAGTATTTAGCATATTGGCTTCTCCTCCCCTTCTTTGTTCTGACTGAGAAGGAGACGCCATTAGTCTCTTCCCGTTTTACCTTTTAGCTGCAAGGATGTAGAGATATCAGCTCTTTGTTATTTTCATATCCTGTGTACCTTTTCCCCATGTTAGGTTTATAGTAAACTCTTATATTTTAAAACAGGCCATGGACTCAGCCTCTTAATACTCTGCTGACTTACTCAAAAAGAATCCCAACAACCTCTCCTCCTCCAGATGTTGATCCAGTTCCCTCTTGTAGACTTCCCTGGGAATGGATGCCTCCGCGCCCGGCCTGGGCTGGGCTCCTGCTCCGGGTGGCCGCGGGCGGAGGCCCGGACGCCGCTGGAAGCAACGACGGGAAAGGCCCTGGCCCCTGCGAGGAGCGGCCTTTGACCCAGGACGCCGCTTTGGCCACACCCGGAGCAAAGCACCTCCAGAGAGCATTTGCATGATGTTGGGGAGGGGAAATGCCGCGAATAATTATAATAATCTTTAAAAGAAGCCAGATTTCAAATATTTGCCCGTGTCTACCTCAACTCAAAGAAGACGGGGACGGCAAAGGATGAGATGGTTAGACAGTGTCACAGATGCAACGAAAACATGAAGTTGAGCCAACTTAAGAGGACGGCGGAAGACAGGAGGGCCTGGCGGGATCTGGTCCATGGGGTCGCGGAGAGTCGGAACCGACTGTGCGACTGAACAACAAACACCTCAACTCTCGCGGGGACCAATGCAGAAATGGGGGGGGGATGATTCAGCGGGGGAGACCTGGTTGGAAGGACGGACCGGGGCCGCCGAGCCCTCGAAGACCAACCTGCAGGCCGGACTGAGATTGTGGCGTCACGCTCATTTCTGCACCGATCCAGCTTCATTACGGTTTTTAATCTATGAACTGAGACTTTCGCTCTGGCCTTTCCTGGTGGTGGGAGCCTTAGACTCGCTTTACTGGTTTCACTGCATTCTTCTCCATTCTTGAATCTTATTTTGCGGCATGGCTTGTTGCCTGCGTCATAACTATCATTTTTGCAGTGTTTCCCAGTGTTGTTGTTGTTGTTGTGATCCAGTTTTAAGGACTGCCTTGTCTGTCTTTCCAACGCACTGTTTGTAAGACTGCAGCTCGTGCCTGGTGCCCCAGGGAGACCTGCGGTCTTCTACAAGCAGAGCAAACCAGGGAGACGCTTAACAGCACGGGGGGAGGGGAAGGGGGACAACTTGACCGGTTCTCTCTGGGGCACTCGGCGCTTCCCCCGCCCACCCCCCCCCCCCCCAGCTGCCCAGGGTCAGGCGCTGTGCAACTCC
>NW_015163647.1:343864-354687 GCF_001447785.1 Gekko japonicus | reverse complement strand
CCGCCCGCCCGCCCGCCCGCCCGCGGATGGCACCTCTGGACCCGCGGGAAGCCGGCCGGCCGGGCAGCCAGGGCGGGCACAACCGGGCCCAGGCCTCCCCCCCACCGTAACCCCCCTCCAGCAAGGGGGGCTCGGCCTGAGAAGCCCCCAGGGGCGACCTTCGACTTTCAAAAGCCCTCTGGAGCAATGCTCCCTCTAAGCTGTGAAGTATTGTGAGCAAAAATTCCACTTTGTGAGCTACTGATAGTGGGAGCAAGTGACTTGGCTGCTGCATAAATTGGTTGGCTCTGGAGCCCTCCTCCCTGAGCTAAGACAAAGAGTGTGAGCCGGAGGCTAAAAAGCCACGAGCTAGCTCACACTAACTCCGCTTAGAGGGAACACTGCTACGGAGTTTGGGGAGGGCGCCACCAGGAGGAGGCACCGCTCCCCGTCTGTGGCCCTGGACATTCCTAGAGGAGCCCCAAGGCCCTTGTCCCTGGGAACAGCATTTGTATCCCGCTGAAGCGGGGCTAAGGCCAACCATGCCTGTTCCCCAAAATCCTTTCCCTTCCCCCCCCCCCTTGAAAAGAAAGGGATTTCTCAAGGGCCTGGAGGGGGTTTAGGGCATTTCCCGCTAATGATTGGGGGGGCTCTTAGCCAGTTTGGTGTCGTGGTTAACTGTGCAGACTCTAAACTGGGAGAACCGAGTTTGATTCCAAACTCCTCCTCCACATGCAGCTGCTGGTGTGACCTAGGGTCAGTCACAAGTTCTCTCAGAGCTGTTCTCTCAGGAGCGGTTTCTCTCAGAGCTCTCTCAGCCCTGCCTCCCTCACAGGGTGTATGTTGTGGGGAGGGGAAGGGAAAGGGAAAGGAGTTTGTAAGCCGCTCTGAGACACCTTTGGGTAATGAACGGCATGGTACGAATCCAATCCAATCTCCTCCTCCTCTTCTTCTTATCTGCAAACAGAGGCTCCCTTTCAAAAGAAGGTGCCGGCAGGCCAGGGCAGAGGACGGCCACCTTTGGCTGGCCCAGGACTCCTACAGGAGCAGATTCTGGATTCTAGCTCCCCCCCCCCGCCATTTCCCAGTGATCCAGACAGAAAGCAGGCCTCAGGCCAGGAATCTAAAGTGCTGGGAGTCTTTTGCTAACAGCCCCAAAGTGCTGCATGACTCCTCATGGCTCAGTGGTAGCAGGTTTGCTTGGCATGGAGAGGGTCCCAGGTTCAGTCCCCGCCATCTCCAGTTGAAAGGGGGTGATGGGAGAGGCTTTTCCCTGCCTGAGGTCCTGGAGAGCGGTTGCCAGTCCGAGTAGGCAATACTGACCTTGATGGACCAAGGTTCGGATTTAGGATAAGGCGGTTTCATGTGCCCTGCTGGACTTATAGAATCACAGAATCCTAGAATGTTAGAGTTGGAAGGGACCTTGCAGGTCATCTAGTCCGACCCCCTGGACTCTGCAGGAGCGCAGCCGAAAGAGAGCCCTACAGCTTACCCGAAAGATGGTCATCCAGCCTCCGCTTGAAAACGTCCAGCAGCCCGTTCCACTCCTCAACCACTCTTACACTCAGGAAGTTTCTCCTGATATTTAGCCGGTATCGACCCCCTTGTAATTTCCACCCATTAGACCTAGTCTTGCAATCCGGAGCAAGAGAGAATAGATCTGCTCCATCTTCTACATGACAGCCCTTCAGATAGTTGAAGACTGCAGTCATGTCCCCTCTAAGCCTTCTCTTTCCCAAGCTAAACATACCCAACTCTTTCAGCCTTTCCTCGTAAGACTTGGACTCCAACCCTCTCACCAACCTGGTTGCCCTCTTCTGGACACGCTTGAGCTTGTCAATATCCTTCCTAAAATGTGGTGCCCAAAAGTGGAGACAGGACTCCAGGTGAGGCTTTACCGTAGCAGAATTGTTAGGTATTACAAGTTGAAAACACTCAGTATATCTGGGGTTAAATGTTTGTTTATGTTACTCACAGGAAGTCACATGTTTCTCATGTAACCAATGTTCTTTATATGTGGATTGCCCGGGAATTTTCTCCCTGATCTAGGGATCTGATTGGGACGAAAGTGTCAAGGTGTATTAGCATTTTATGGCTCTTTTCCCATCTTTGTTTGGTGTTCTCAAGAAGAGTAGCCATAATCTCTCTCTTCTAGTTTTGTCTTTGTAGAGTAAGGATGTAGCCGATTATGCTCTTTTGTTATTTTCATCCCAGTTACCCTTCCCCATGCTAGAATTTAGTAAAAACTTTATATTTTAATCACACATGGACTCTGAGTCTGAATTATTTTACTCTGGCTCTGCTGGACTATCTTATCTCTGCTAAATACCATTTTTTTTCAATATCTCACTATCACCCAACAAGAATAGAGCGGGACTACCACCTCCCATGATCTGGACACAAGGCTTCTGTTAATGCATCCTAAGATTGCATTAGCTGTCTTTGCAGTCACATCGCACTGCAGGCTCATGTTTAGCTTGTGATCAACCAGAACACCCAGATCCCTTTCACATGTGCTGCTGTCAAGCCAAGTCCCCCCCATTCTACATCTGTGCCTTTGATTTTTTTTGTACCTAAGTGTAGGACTTTGCACTTATCTCTATTGAAATTCATTTTATTTGTTTAATTTTCCCAGGGCATGCAAGGTCGATTTATTTAGGTTGGCCTTTGGAGTGTAAGCCATGTTTGGGTTGTTTTTGTTAGTGGTATGGTTAACATTTTAATGTCAATATTTTACATTTGTTATGTTTTTATGTTGTTTTTAAGATATAGTCACCGCAAGACCCTTTGGGTGAGCAGCAATTCAAAATAAATAAATCTGTTTACCTTCCAGGTATGGAGTGGAAGGCCACACCCAGGGCTCCCTACGACAACCCTGTGAGGCAGGTTAGACTGGCCTACGACCCCTCCCAAGTCCTCTTTGGTCCACTGCTTTTTAACTTGTTCATTAATGATTTGGAGTTGAGAGTAAGCAGTGAAGTGGCTAAATTTGCAGATGATACGAAGTTGTTCAGGGTGGTGAAAACCAGTGAGGATTGTGAGGCACTCCACACGGATCTGTCAAGGATGGACAACTGGGCGTCAACATGGCAAATGGGGTTCAATGTGGCCAAGTGCAAGGTGATGCACATTGGAGCAAAAAATCCTAAATATAAATACACATTGATGGGGTCTGAACTGGCAGAGACTGACCAATAGAGAGATCTTGGAGTTGTAGTAGATAACTCAATGAAAATGTCGAGACAGTGTGTGGCTGTGATAAAGAAGGCCAATGCTATGCTGGGGATTATTAGGAAGGGAATTGAACACAAACCAGCCAGTATCATAATGCCCCCGTATAAATTGATGGTGCGACCTCATTTGGAGTACTGTGTACAGTTCTGGTCACCACACCTCAGAAAGGATATTATAGCATCGAGAAAAGTGCAGAAAAGGGCAACTAGAATGATAAAAGGGTTGGAACACTTTCCCTATGAGGAACGGTTAAGGCGCTTGGGGCTCTTTAGCTTGGAGAAATGACAGCTGAGGGGTGACATGATTGAGGTCTATAAGATTATGCATGGGATAGAGCAGGTAGAGAAAGAAGTATTTTCCTCCCTTTCTTACAATACAAGAACTTGTGGGTACTCAGTGAAATGGCTGAGCAGTCAGGTTAGAACAGATAAAAGGAAGCCCTTCTTCACCCAAAGAGTGGTGAACACGTGGAGTTCACTGTCACAGGAGGTGGCAGCGGCTACAAGCATGGATGGCTTCAAGAGGGAATTGGATAAGCATATGGAGCAGAGGTCCATTGGTGGCTATTAGCCACAAGGTACAGATAGGGACTCTCAGTCTGGGGCAGGGGATGCTCTGTATTCTTGGTGCTTGGGGGGGGGGGGTCAACAGTGGGAGGGGCTTCTAGTATCCTGGCCCCACTGCTGGACCTCCCGATGGCACCTGGTATTTCTGGCCACTGTGTGACACAGAAGAGTGTTGGACTGGATGGGGCCACTGGCCTGATCCAACACTGGCTTTTCTCTTATGTTCTTATGGGAGACCACCAAGGAAGTCCAGGGCCTGCTATGCAGAGGCAGGTCACAGCATCCTCTCTTGCCTTGGAGACCTTCCAGGGTTGCAGCCATAAGTCCACTGTGATGGCAGTTTTTCTCCGGCACTTCTCTCCACCCCCAAAGGGCCTGACTGGGGCCACAGCAATGGTGACTATGCCTGCTGCTATTGGCAATCCCATCCCAATCTATGCCAGGAGGCCCCTAGAACAGGTGTGAAACTCATTTATTACAAGGGCCGGGCCACATGTGCCGTGAAATGTAACACAAAGTACTGGAGACATAAACTCTATAAATATGATTTCAGATGCGGAATGGCAGTAGCAGGCATGATTGGATTAGGTGTGATATGCAGAGGAGTAGTAGGCGTGAAGATATCAGCATTTGTAACGAGACAGGAAACCTCGGTCTCAGTTTGGTCCAGGAGGATGCAAAGAATAAGGCTTTCAGTTGAGGCGGTGGACGTTCAGCCATTCTGGCCTCCCCTGTTCGTGGCCCCTTCTCGGTGCTCTGGTGCTTTAGAGAACATTACTTGGGCACTGGAGGCTTTTCGTTCACCTGACACGAGGCATGAGCCCTTTCTATTGTTGTCTGTTGTTTTATCGCTTTTATCATCTTATGAATCTTATGCTGTAAGCTGCCCTGAGCCCACCGTGTAGTTCCAACTACACAGCCGCCAAACTGAAGAAGTTGATGGAAACGTCTCCTTTAAGTATCTGGAACAGGCGTTTTTGCGAAGGCTGTTGTTGAAAAAGTTTTGAAAACATGGATTCCTCCTACTGAGTTGAATGGACTACTTGGACTGCTATCTTTGAAGGAGGAAATATTGTACTCTATGCCTTGTTTAATAGTATGCACTTATTTTGATGTTGTGGCACCACCAACTTTATAATTGTTAAACAGAGGGGAATTTCAGACAGGCGCTTTCTCCCGGTAGGGAACCGATTCTCAACCGGGTGCTGGTCTGTCATTTCAGACAGAACCCGGTTGACAATCGGTTCCCTACCGGGATCTGACTGCCATTTCACACTCAAAAGTCTCTGTTCCGTATAGGAACCGGGAGGGAAGCGATTTACCTGTCAACCGCTTCCGAGGAGTCTCCCGTTCCCTCTCCCGGTTCCGATACGGTTCTTTCCCACCTTTTTTCGGCCACGCGGACTTTTTTAAAAAAAAAAACCGTGGGGAAACAAAGCGGTGCGTGTGTGAAACGCCAAACCGCTTGTGAATCGGCTCCTTTCCGGTAGGGGCAAGCCATGTGTGAAACGGCAGCCCTGTACCGGTTCATCTGGAAATGGAAGACTCCCGGCTTGAAACCGGGAGAAGACAGGTAATGTGAAATTCCCCAGAGTTTTATATATTTTGTCATTTTTGGATGGTGTTTTTTCTAGCGGTTTTTGCTTTTTTTTGGACACTCGTGGGAGGGCGTGGTATAAATAAATAATGGCAATAAGTCTGAAGGAGTGAACAGTGACTTACGAAAGCTCATGCCGTGCCACAAATTTTGTTAGTCACTAAGGTGCAACTGGACTCTTGCTCCCTTACACTAGTAAAGAATGCAAGCTGTGCTGTTCAGTTTCTCCCCCTCCCCACCTAGTAGAACTAGAAAGGGGAATCTCTCCAAGTGCCATGGGACTTCATCTCTCTCTCTCTCTCTCTATGGCGTGCTGTTGGGTATTACAAGTTGAAAACACTCAGTATATCTGGGGTTAAATGTTTATGTTACTCACAGGAACTCACATGTTTCTCATGTAACCAATGTTCTTTAGCTGTAGAAAACCCGGGAATTTTCTCTCTGATCTAGGAATTTAATTGGGACTAAAGTGTCAAGGTGTATTAGCATTTTATGGCTTCTCTTCCCGTCTCTGTTTGGTGTTCTGAAGAAGAAGAAGAGCAGCCATAATCTCTCTCTTCTAGTTTTGTCTTTGTAGAGTAAGGATGTAGCCAATTATGCTCTGTTATTTTCATCCCAGTTACCCTTCCCATGCTAGAATTTAGTAAAAACTTTATATTTTAATCACACATGGACTCTGAGTCGGAATTATTTTACTCCGGCACTGCTGGACCATCTTATCTCTGCTAAATACCATTTTTTCAATATCTCACTATCACCCCAACACGTGCTCTCTCTGGCTCCCCACCACCACCAAAGAAATATGCAGGCACACAAAAGTTTATACTTGGAATACAACGTTGTTGGTCTTCTTAAAAGTGCCATGGGACTCTGTTTTTCTCTCTCTCTCTTTCCTTCCCTCTCCCTCACCAGAGGAGGAGGAGGAGCCCTCAGCCAATCAAGGGAAGGGAGGCTTGGCTTTCTCTCTCTCCTCTGTGAAAGCAGGAAGTAGGAGAGACTGGGCAAAAGAGCTGTGATACAGGAAGCAGGAAACAGCAGAGAGCCAGTTGCTCTTGGGCCGGACAGCAGCCCTGCAAGGGGTGGTGGTGGATCCGGCCCGCAGGCTGTATGTTTGACAACCATGCCCTAGAGTCTTGTCTGCCCCATAGGAGGCTGGAACTTTAGCCTGCTCCTCCCATTTTTCTCGGGGGGGGGGCAGCAGTCCAGCTCCTCGGCAGCTGAACACCCAGCGCTTGTGGTAGAGAGAAAGGCAAACAAGCCCCAGAGAAGAGCAGCGGGAAAGGAGGACGTCAAAGAGGGAAGAGCACACACTTTATTGGAAACTTCTGGAGTCCCCGCTCTCTTAATTTAAAGTGGATCTGTAGAAATTCAAGACACCAGCCCCGTTGGGAGAACCTCCAAGGCAAGAGGACTGTGGAGAGGAGGCAGACGGAAACGGCAGCAAGGAGGAGCGGCAGCTCTCCTCCCCCAGGCCAGGAAGATATTCAGCACCCCACCCCCCTAGACATCTGCTGGAAGGCCGAGGAGGATTGTTCTGGGGGTCCTCAGCCCTCCACGCTCCCTTGGGGGCTCCGACGCCTTGAGCCTTCTCCTGTCCGACAAGTGCGCGTGAAGCGTTCTCCGCAGGAAGATCCTCCCATCCTGCCATGAAGGCCCCCCCCCCGGGCAATTCTGGTTCATGGGGTGGGGCTTCCCTGGAAGCGTCTCAAGTAGGCGGAGTCAGTGAGGGCAGAACTGGTGCTGGTGCAGAGCTTCTGGGGCCTGGAGTACTTCCAGAAGGTGGCGCGGAGAGGGGAGCCGGAGCTCTGTGTGGCGGCCCGGGCCATAGACGTATACACGGCAGACAGTTCTGACGCACTGCAATGGAGGGGGGGGGGAGGAAGAGAAATGAGGGCTGATTGGAGGGTTCGAGTCCAGGAAGGGGCGAGGCTGAGTTGGTGACAATGATCTGGGCTGTGCCACCAGAGGCCTACTAGGCCCAGGGAGCCTGGCTAGCAGTAGGTGAGGCTGGGCCTACAACTCCCAGAAGCCTCTGAGAGGTTTTGGAGCCAAAATTGACCAATAGGAAAAGAGGAGGGCTTGGAATAAAAGATCGGGAGCAGCAGGAAAAGCTGTTCTTCTTCCCAGAGGGCAGAGCCAGAAGGAAGGCTGCTGCAGGGGAGAGACCCTCATCCTGGGGGAAGGGTGAGTAGTCTAGTGCCACTTGGGATAGTGAGTTAGGGACAGTATATATTTAGATGCATTAGGGCATTTGATTTCTTTTCTTTTCAACCACTTACTGTTATTATTCTGCACCTTGTTTGTTTGACCTCCTATACAATAAACTATTTTCATTGTTCTCTCTGCCTATAAAATGCCTATAAATTGGCCAAAAGGTCTTGGGAGGGTGCTCTGGGCCTTCTCAAGGGATCCTAAATCCAGAGTGGTGGCAGCATCAGGTGACACCCCACCTAAGCCGTGACAGCTGGTCTCCAGCCTCGGAAAGGCCTTTGAGAGCCAGTTTGGTGTAGTGGTTAAGTGTGCGGACTCTAATCTGGAAGAACCAGGTTTGATTCCCCACTCCTCCACTTGCAGCTGCTGGATGACCTTGGGCAAGCTGTAGTTCTGACAAGAGCTGTCATCAGAAGATAAGAGAAGCCAATGGCCCATCTAGTCCAACACTCTGTGTCACACAATGGCCAAAAACACCAGGGGCTATCAGGAGGTCCAGCAGTGGGGCCAGGACACTAGAAGCCCTCCCACTGTCGTCCCCCCCAAGCACCAAGAATACAGAGCATCACCTGCCCCAGCCTGAGAGTTCCTGTCTATACCTTGTGGCTAATAGCCACCAATGGACCTCTACTCCATATGCTTATCTAATTCCCTCTTGAAGCCGTCCATGCTTGTAGCTGCCACCACCTCCTGTGGCAGAGAATTCCATGTGTTCATCACTCTTTGGGTGAAGAAGGACTTCCTTTTATCCGTTCTAACCCGACCGCTCAGCCATTTCATGGCGTGCCCACGAGTTCTGGAAGGGCAGTTTCTGGAAAGAGCTCTCTCAGCCCCACCTGCCTCACAGGGGGTGTCTGTTGTGGGGAGGGGAAGGAGTTTGTAAGCCGCTCTGAGACTCCAAGTGAAGGGTGGGGTATAAATCCAGTCTCCTCCCCCCCCCCCTCCTTTGTGGCAAGACGGTGTCTCAGGGAAGGTTTGCCTTCAAGAACTGCTTTACAGGGTGAGGCAGAAATAACTTTCGTGCTGTTTCTCTATAAGGCCTGCAGAGGGCTAGCATGGGAGCCAGTTGTTAGCAGTGGCCTGGAGGGCAGCTCTGTGGAAGCACCGCTCTCTTCTGGGTGGGTGTGGAGAAAAGAAGAGAAGAGATTGGGTTTCCACCCATGGCCCTTCACTACCCAAGGGAGTCTCAGAGCGGCTGACAAAATCCTTCCCCTTCCCCTCCCCACAACAGACACCCTGTGAGGCAGGTGGGGCTGAGAGAACTCTCTCAAGAACTGCCCTTGAGAGAACAGCTCTGAGAGAACTACGGCTCGCCCAAAGTCATTCAGCAGGTGCAAGCGGAGGAGGAGGCGTCCACACACTTAACCTCTCTCTACAGCCCCACTTCGGCATCAAGGGCTCCACCACCAGTGCCAAGGCTTACCTGTACATGTGGAGTTTGGGGGGATCCCCCTGGAGCGACCGTGAGCCCCCCTCACCCAGGACCCGCTGCGCCAGGCATAGGGCAGCGACGGCCAGCAGAGCCGGCTCAACACCCACAGCGTCTGCCTCCATCAGGGAAAGCTCCATGAAGTACATGGCCATGTGCCGGACCTGAGGGAGGAGTAAAGGGGGCAGAGCTCACCCGGTGGGAAAGAGAACCAGGCAGTCGGGCTGTGCAGCAGGAAGTGTCCCACCCCCTCCCCAGCTGGACTCCTGCATGGGGCACATCCTCAGATAACCAAAACAACAAGAAAGCAAGCTGTGATAAAGCACTACACACTCCGAATGGAATAATTATAACCAGGGGTCATTTAGTAGAAAATGAGGTGCAGGAGCTCATTAGCACAACTCATTAGCATAACTTATGTGCATATGCCACACCCCCTGACATCACTGGAAGTGTGTCAGAAGGCAACACCCACCACTCAGGCTCCACTGGACTGTTTTGGATTGCTAGCTATTGGGTGGTGGTGGTGGGGAACGTGCCGATCTGCCCTCGCAGAGGAGGGAGAGCTTGTACCTGAATAAAACTTGGTCTTAAAGGTGCCACTGGACTGCTTTGGATTGCTAGCTATTGGGGGGGGGAACATGCAGATCTGCCCTCACAGAGGAGGGAGAGCTTGTACCTGAATAAAACCTGGTCTTAAAGGTGCCACTGGACTGTTTTGGACCGGGGGGACGGGGGGGGGGAGAGCTCTGCAACTTACCTGGCTGCTTCTTGCTCTGACTGAGGGCTGCTGGGAGCAGGGGGTGGGGCTTCTTGTATGTGCCTGCCCCCCGGACTCTTTACTGCCGGAGCTCCGCTCCTGTGTGCTCCTGCAGGAAATGACCCCTGATTATAACAATAATTCTTGCATCCATATAAATGTAAACAAAGTGCAAAAGAGGTCCATATACAGTTGTGATGATTGTTGATGAAGTTTTCCGGAGTATCGATTCGTTTCGTGAAGATTTCATCCGAACGAGGACCATAAATTACAATGGTGTGTCTTCTATATTTTATCTTTTTTTAAAATCCCCGGAGGGATATTTTTTATTTTGCAAATACTACAAAAACTACAAAGAAATATTAGGGAAGGGACTACAACTAAGGATAAAGGAAAGCAAACCACACTAAACTAAAACCTCAAGAGGAGGAGATCTTTTCACTGTTAGTAAAATTGTTAGTACTATAAGTGTTAGTATCACAATATACTTGTAGAGTTCTTGCTTATAACGATTCACTATTTATATGTTACTTTATTAGCTGTTATGAGAGACATCTCTGATCATCTTCTTATTCTTCGCTTCAAAAGGCCATTTTCCAAGTCCTTCTGCCTTTACTTCGGCTTTCTGTCCCTGAAATCGTATACCACTCTGGGAGGTCCTGCACCCTTTTCTGCCGCAGAATCCTCTTCCGTTCCTGAGGTAGCAGAGTCACTAGACTTCGTTTCTTCCTCTTTGGACTCTTCCTCTGTCCCCAGCTGACGTCTCAAAAATTCTTTAGCTTTAAAAGTGGAGTATCTTCTCTCTTCTATCGTTGATCTTAAAGATGACACCCTCCGGAACCGCCCATCTGTACGATATCCCATTAGTTTGAAGGAAAGAAATTAAGTCCTTGTAGTTTTTTCTCTTTTGTCTAATTTCAAATGGAATGTCCTTTAAGGTTTTGATGGTTACATTTCCATTTTCAGTGGAGTTGCTGATGTTGCTTTTAAAATGGCATCTCTGGTTTGTCTTCTTGAAAACCTGACCACTATTTCTCCAGGTAGGCT
>NW_015163647.1:339120-343692 GCF_001447785.1 Gekko japonicus | reverse complement strand
TGTCTATCTCTTTAATTTTCTCGTTTACCTGCTCCACTTTTTTCTCTGTTTCGTTCAGCTGAAGCTGCTGTGCTGCAAAGTTTTTATTCATCACGGTCAGTTGCTGGTTAATACCATCGAGTTGTTCCATCACCGGCTTGAGCATATCCGCCAGAAGTCTGAGGACATCTGCTCCCTCTTCCGGTTTCGGACTCTGACTGCCCGGCTTCGTTTTAAACTTTCTCTGCTGGGCCGCCATCTTTCCCGTATTTGTTTACAGTTTCTGCCGCTTCCGCGCAACTCGGAAAACTCGTCAAACACTTCACAATTCAGATAAGTCTCTCAACCCACTTTCGGTTTACTTCCTCCCTTCTCCCCCTTTGTGTCCATTAGCCGCTCATTCGCATAAGAGGCGTCCCTCTTGAAGTCTCTTGTTTCAACAGCGGGGGGGGGATCGCTTTGCAAATTACTCAGTTTTATTCAGAACTCACGTTCATTGTCGGTCAGTTTCTCTGACCGCGCTCGGTTTTATGCCATTCCGCTCGATCTCCGGCGCTTGTCCCGGTCAGTCCAGCTTGTGCCCGAAGACCACTCAGCGACTGGACCGTCGGGGCGGAGGGAAGCCTCAATTCTCTGGCATTATGCCATCGAAGAGGCTACCCCTCAAAAGCCCCCTGGCCTGGAGCCTATCACAAAGGCTCTGCGGGGGTGTCACTTGAGGTGGCACTCCTCCAGGCCGCTGGTGTGCGAATCGCCCTTCCCTGTTATGGGGAGACCGTCCGCCATCGCTGTTCTATAGACCGGAAGTCTCTTCTATCTTTTATCCATCACTGAATGCAAATATACAAAATCACACTTACGCCTGGAATTGTTCCTCATTACTCTATACGTAGCAAGCTCCAACGGGCAAGACTGAAACGAATCGATAAATAAATAAACAATCTTTCAATTTATTGATCGCTCAATCCTTGCAGAGCTGCTGGCTCTGAGCGATTTACAGTTACTCATTTCACAAGGGACTAACAATGCTTTATAGGGGTAAGGAAGGACAACACATATAATCTTTACATAGCACACGTTTTGCAGCCGACGGGGATTTGTTCAGTTGCAACTCAGATGTGATCCCGACGGCATTTTTCCCACTCGGCTTGGCTGGATGACGTCAGCTCTTCCTCTCCAGGACTCTTCGGGTCACGGCTCCATACTGCCACCACCTGGCCGGAACGGCCCATTACAGGCTTCTTGATGCCGAAGAGATCTTCGATCTTGCGAGCCGAACCTTCCGTTCGCTGGCTAACATCTCCCCCACGGGGAGGGGGTGGTGGTTGAGAACTTCCTGAGAACTTCGTCCACAATCATCACGACTGTATATGGACCTCTTTTGCACTTTTTTAACATTTATATGGCTGCAAGAATTATCGTTATAATTATTCCATCTGGAGTGTGTAGCGCTTTATTACAGCTTTCTTTCTTCTTGTTTTGGACTCCTGAGAGGGGCACCAAGGATTGTGCCTCTGAGCATGCGGCGAGGGAAGAAGGTCCATCCCACGCAGGTGTGGAATGGGGAAGCAGCGCTGGGTGAGGAGGGAGATGCAGCTGCCGGGGGGGGCACTCCCCACCCCAAAGACTCTCACCTCCAGGCTGGCACGGCCCACCTCTGCCAGCAGGTGCAGCAGGGACACCGGGTTGGCGTAGTGCAGCTCGAACCGGAGGCGGGTCAAGATCCTGCGCTCCATGCAGAAGAGCTCCTTCGGGGTGACCGTGTCCTCCGTCATGAGGCACAGCTGGCTGGGCTGGAGGGGCGAAGGGGGCAGGGCCAGGCATGAGGAGGGGCCTTGACAGAGAGAGACCCTCTGGCCTAGCGACTTCTTTAGAGAAGAGAAGAGATTGGATTTCTACCCTCCACCGTTCACTACCCAATGGAGTCTCAGAGCGGCTTACAATCTCCTTCCCCTCCCCCTCCCCACAACAGACACCCAGTGAGGTAGGTGGGGCTGAGAGAGCTCTTTCAAGGAATGCTCTTGAGAGAACAGCTCTGAGAGAACTTGTGACTGACCCAAGGTCACACCAGCCGCTGCATGTGGAGGAAGCGGAGAGGAGAATCAAACACTGTTCTCCCAGATTTAGAGTCCACAGTCCTAACCACTACACCAAACTGGGTCTCAGACGCAAAAGAGTCCACGCCAATGCTCCCTCTAAGCTGTGGGACCTTGTGAACAAAAATTCTACTTTGTGAGCTGCTGACATTAAAGTCTTGAGCAAGCGATCTGGCTACTGCACAAATTAGTTTACTCTGGAGCCCTCCTTCCTGAGCTAAGACAAAAATGTGTGAGCCGGAGGCTAAAAAAACTGTGAGCCAGCTCACACTGACTCAGCTTTGAGTTCCACGCTCTCAAACCACCACACCAGACTGGCTGAGCGGCCACAGAAGAGTAGGTATCTGAACCTGGGCCTCGAAGATCCTAGTCCAGCGCTCTAACCACTACACCACAGGGAGCCAAACTCAGGCTGGGACTTCGTGGAAGACGGCGTCAGCCCCCACACCTCTCCCCTACTGGCTCCTGGGCCCCCCACAGCAAAAGCAAGACAGGGAAGCGGGGGGGGGGGTGTCACCCCCCAGTCCCTCCACCCGAAGCCAAGGAGGCTGCCTGGACTCTTACCTGGGGGCAGGTGCTCTCCTCGACCTTGCAGGCCAGGAAGAGGCAGGCGACGCTCAGGAGCTGGAGCGCGGCCACCCGCACCTTGCTCATCTTCAGGTAGGCGTTCATGAGGTACACGGCCAAGTAGAGCGTGTCGTCGGCCAGCTTCAGGTACTCCTGAGGAGTGGGGAGGGTGAGGAGGAAGCCGGCTGGCCGGCCACTCTCTTGGGGCGGGAGGGAACCCCTGATGTGGGGAGGAGGAGGAGGAGGTGTCCAGGGGCCCCCCCCCCACTGCTCTCCTTTGGAGGCACCAAGAAGCTTTGATGGGCTTTGAACAGGAGAATGGAGGTCTGATGGGAGCTCAGTCCGTCCACCTGGGGGTCTGCATGCTCTCCCACCAGGAGCACAGAGTCATAGAGTTGGACGGGACCTCCAGGGTCATCTAGTCCAACCCCCTGCACCATGCGGGACATTCACAAATACCTCTCCCCTCTACACCCGCAGTGACCGCTGTTCCACGCCCGGAACCTTTGGGGGCTGGCGGAGGCTGGGGGTGGGCCTCCAGGGTTTGCACAGTGCCCCCCCTCCCCCACAGTCTGCCCTCAATCCCCCCCCGCCACCCAGGGGAGCAGGTCCTCCAAGGAGGGATTCTCTAGCAGCAACTGGCCCCAGCCACCCCCCAGATCTGTGTGTGGGCGGGAGGGAGGGAAGGGGGGGCACCTACATGCACCTGCACCAGCCAGTCGACAACGAGCGCCCGCCTCTCGGCAGTCACGGCACGGGGCATGTCCGATGCTCGGAAGGTGTACCGAGGCTGCTCCTGTGGGGGAGGAGAAAGGGGAGGTCTGCCTCCCTGCCCAGAGCCAGGAGGGCGGGGTTTTTTGGGGGGAGGACAGCTCGGGTCTCATTTGGGGGGGCAGGGGGGAGCAATGCCCCCCGGCTCACCATCAGGCTCTGGAAGATGTCCCCGGCGTACTCCTGCTCCACCCCCATGTCCATCCGCCGCATGGCTTGGGAGAGCTCCTGGCCCAGGGACGCAGAGAGGGGGACCCCTGAAGGGGCGGGAGAGAAGAGGGCGGCGGGTCGGTGGGTGGGTCGGCCACTCTCGCGGCTCCGCTCCTCCGCTTTCCGTGACGGAGGCCCAGCAGGACGGGCTGCAGCACCGAGCTACGGAGAAGGGGGCCCCCCGCGTCTCCCGGATGGGTAACGTGACCCAAGGCTCCCTCTAAGCGGCGGAGTCTTTCTTGTGAGCAAAGATTCCGCTTTGTGAGCTGCTGCTGCTGGCATTAAAGGGGTGAGCGCGAGCGGTTGGGCTGCTGCATCCATTAGTCTGCTCTGGAGCCCCATCCTGCCAGAGCGGAGACAAGAAGGCGAGAGCCGGAGGCTAAAGAACCGTGAGCTGGCTCACACTCACTCAGCTTAGAGGGAACCCTGGTAACGTCCCCGTGACCCCGGGAGAGACGGAACTGCAGCTCTCCCCCAGAAGGCCCGGGTGGCCCAGGAGCCTCTTGCCTTCCTTCCCCCCCCCCCACCCCCGCCCCCTACCTCTCTGCGGAGGAGCCTCGGCGGCAGCAGCGTCCCCGGGGCAGGCAGCTCCCGGCTTCTCCTCCGGCGCTCCGTCCCCTCCCTGGCTCCCCCGGCCCTTCTAGGAGAAGAAAGACCGGCATTGGCAGCAAAGCCCGGGCACAGATGTGGCAGCACCTCTCAGCAGAGGGTCCACGTGGCTCCCGCCAGAGCTGGACAAAGCGATCATCCTGGGTGGGGGTGGTGGTGGTGGGGACAGAGCCCCACGCAGCCGCAGAAGCAGGGCCCGGGAGCCCTGGTGGGCCCACAGAACCCCAAAGCCAAGGAGGGCTGGCTCAGGCAAGCGAGCGGATCGAGGGATGGGCCTGACTGCACGGAGGAAAGGATGAGCTGCCCGAGGCAGGATTTCTCCAAGGCAATCCAACCCCCC
>NW_015163647.1:332474-338169 GCF_001447785.1 Gekko japonicus | reverse complement strand
GGGGGCCGGCCCCCCCCGGGGGGGTGTGGGGGGGGGGGGGGGGCGGCGGGGCTCAGCCCGAAGCATGGGGGCGGGGGCGCTGTAGACGGCCACGGCAAGAGAAGTGTGGCGGTGAAGTGTGCGGACTGAGAGCCGGGGTTGATTCCCCAGTCCTCCTCCAATCACAGCTGCTGGGGTGACTTTGGGCAAGCCATAGTTCTGATAAGAGCTGTTCTCGAAAAAGAGCCGTTTCTGTCGGAGCTCTCTCAGCCCCACCCACCTCCCAGGGTGTCTGTCTGTTGTGGGGAGGGACGGGGTGTAGATCCAATCTCTTCCTCATCTTCTTCCGAGGAGACCCCAGCAGCAGCAGCAGGAGGCCTCTCCAGCCCAAAGCAAGTGGGAGGGTGCAGCACCCTCTCACTCCCCCCCCCCAGCTGCAGGGATGGGGGGGGGGTCCCGGGCAGGGCAGCAGGACCTAGGACCTGGCCCAGGGGAAGCGCAGGGACTCTCCGAGGAACCCCACCCCCCACCCCAGGCTCAGCTTTGACTTCCCAGGCTGGGGCAAAACCCGCATTCCTCTCAGCCCCATAACAGGTGCAAGGCCTGGGGGTCCAGCCGCTCTTGCCCCATTCATCCACCCCTACTGCGGCTCCCATCCCTTTCCTCTGTAGAAACGCACCAGTGCCTCATGCCGAAGAAGAGATGCGCCTGGAGGGCTGCTGAAATAGGCCTCCCCCCACCCCAGCGTGGGCCTCCGGTGGCCATCCCACCTTCGCAAGGGCGGAGGACAAAGGCGTCGGTGTCTGAGCAGGTGCAGAAGGGCAAGGACATTCCGGCCAGCCAAGCAAGGAACTCTGTGGCCCCCAGGCCCAGGCGGCCAGACCGGGCACCCAAGACGGCAAGGCTTCGAGAAGCCACCTGGAGTGACTCTTGCCCTCTCCGGCTGCCATCCCTCCTCAGCCTCGTGTCCTCCTGGCTCTGGGCCTGCCACCGCCTCCACCACAGAAACCTTTCTCCAGAATGAGAAAAGGCCCCTGGCAGGCTGCCGGGAGTTGGGCACCCGGGCTGAAGGCGGCCTCGGTGGGGAGGCAAAGATGAATGGGTTCCAGCAGCCACAGGTGCTGGTTAGGGGGTTCCAGCAGCCACAGGTGCTGGTTAGGGGGCTCCCACCAGAATCACCCTCCCCCCCTTCTCCTTCGAGCATAAACTCCCTGGACCCTCATTCTGCCCTCCACCCCCCCACCCCCCCGGCTGGGCTTGTGGCAAGAAGAGGAGACACCAGCTGGAAACAAAACAGAACCGTTTTTATTGCTTGTACCGTACAAACCCCAGGGAAGGGGCGGCCCCCCCCCCAGGCCAACAGAAGCCCAGCAACCAGACTCGCCTCCCCCCCCCCACTTCACAAACTGAGCTCAGGGGTGGTGGTGGTGGTTCCTGGTCCTGGAAAACACCCCCCCTCCCCCAGCACCAGAGCGGGCTCAGCTAAACGCAGGCCGGTCTTTAAGTTAATAAACTTCCACTATCACAACTACTGGAAACAGAAAGAACACTTTTTATTTTCTTTAAAAAAAAAAAACCCAATGCAAAGAGTAAAAAAAGAAAAGGGGTGAGAGACCCCCTCGCTCCAGGGCTCCCCTCCCCCGGAATCCAGACACGGGGTGGGGTTTGCCTGGCTTGTTCGGAGGGTTCCGATACAGCATTATTGTAACCTGCTTCCAAGACGGAGCCTCCTGCGAAAAGGCAAAGAAGCCCCGGCCCCCGGAGCTCCAGGCTGGGCGAGGGCTAGTGGGCACTTGAGAGAGCTGGAGAGGCGTCACAGTTGGGCTGGCAGTGGACCAGACGAGGCCCCGGTGGGTGGGCGGTGGCACACGAGGTGGCGAGAAGGCGGCAGCGCCACCCTGGCAGCAGCGGCGAGGGCAACGAAGGAAGGACCCAGGCCTGCCCTCCTCCTGTTGCAGCCACGGTGGTGGGCTTGACAGCAAAGTCCTACAGACCTCTCTGAAGGCAGCGCGGGGGGCTTAGCGCTTCTGAAAGGCGGCCTCGCGAGAAACAGCCTGTTCAGCCTTGACTGGACAAGCCGTGGGCTGCGGGGTCCCCTCCAGGGAGACTGACTCCACCTGATTATTAACACACACACACACAAACCCACACTGCAGAGGTCAAGCTGCTTGGCTGGGAGCCCTCCGGTGTGCCGCTCCACAGGTGGGTTGCCACACCGTGGTGTAACCGAACAGGGGTTACCTCCACCCTCCAAGACTTGCCAGCCCCCCCCCCACTTCCTGAAGTCAGTAGCAGCACCCAAGAGGCCAGCAGGAGGGCCTGTACTTGGGGGGGGGGGGATAGTAAAAGGAGGCCCCGGACTCTCTCCCACCCACCGGGATCTGCTGACGGCCCTCCCCAACGCTAGAAGCCCAAGGAGAGACTCGGAGAAAAGGCGCTTGAATGTGGCAAGGCACCTACCTGCAAGGGGGTGGGAGGGGCTCCCCCTCCCCAGCCCCGTCCACACGTGGAGGAGGAGGGAGCAGATGTTGTCCCTGAAGCCCAGAGACAGGCCTCAAAGGCCTTCCTGCGTAGAACCAGGGGGAGGCCTCTGGAGCGAGAGTTCGCATCTCTCGCACTGGCCTCTCCAGAAAAGGGACCAGGGCCACACTTCAAGGAGGGAGTGCAGGGGGATTGCAAAGATGGCCAGGACAGATCCCAGAGGCCGTGCAGCCCAAACACAACTCCCTACGCAACTGGAAACTCGCAGGGCCTTTGTTCCAGCAGCCCCCCAGCCTTGCACAGCAGAGAGGGAGTGGAGATACCGCCCTGGCCGGGAGATGGGCGCCGCTGAATGCCACTCCCCACAAGCCCCACACTGACCAGAGAGATCTGGCTCTTGCACCGGCACTCATTGCTCAAGCCACCCAGGAAGGGGGACCCTGTGCCACCGCTGCTGCTGCTGCCGCCTCCCTCGGGGGCCAGTCCTCTGCCTGCCCCCCCCAGCAGAACTTTCCCTGTTTTCAGAGACCGGACAGGGCATGGCGGCTTTTAACACCCCGGAGGACTTCAGCATGACCCCTTGTTCGGGACCAGCTGCTTGCTGTGTCTAAAGAACCAGCAGGGAAGGGAAGGGAAGGGAAGGGAAGGGAAGAGAGGGAGGAGAGGGGGGGGGACAGAGAGCTTGTATTGTGACCCCCCCTCCCCATTTATATGCGGTTATTGCAGAACAGATGCCTTTGCCCTCGTACGGGGAGGAGAAAAGAGAACCCCCCATTATTTCCAAGGACAGCGGCAGGGGCACTCCCAACGCTGTCACTCCGAACCCCTCCCAGCAAATATTTTGCGAAAGGCCTCACCACAGGCGGCAGGGACAGGAGGAGGGGAGGGAGGCTTCGTGGCGGCCCCATCCGGTCCTCGTCCGCGTGGACGACAGCGGGGCTCCCCCGCCCCCAGCTGGGCCCACTCCATCCTCTGCCCGGCAGGGAAATGCCCGGCAGGGTCGTCCGCTCCCCTGCGGTCAGAAGCCAGGCTGGCTGTGCCTCAAGCGGCCCCCTGTGCCACAACCGGGGCGTCGCTCGGGCCGAGGGAGCCATGGCCACCCCGGACCAGCGAACGCAGGTGAAAGGGGCGGGACTACCCCGCCCTGGACTGGCCCCCCAGGCAGCGGGCCTTAGGTCGGGCTGCTGGACCCACTGCGGGAAACGGGCGCGAGGGCAGAGAGGAGGAGGGAGCCCTGGAGAAAGACCTCTGGTGAGAGGGCCCCCCAGGGGGAGGGGGGGCAGGTCTTAGAGCCGATCCGTGAGATGCGAGCCGGCTCAGGCGCTGCCCCCCCCCTCCAAGTCTCATGCCCTGTTTCTGAAATGTTAAAAGGAGTCTACGGAGTCAACTCCTCTCCCCCCCTGCCCTCGATACAGAGGTGCGCCTGATTCCCAATCCAGCCACCCCCCTCCCAAGGAACACCCCCCCCCACAAGGCCCAGGCAGAGACACAGGACACCAAGTGTGTGTGTGTGTGTGTGGTGGGGGGCCCATGGACCGCACTCTGCTTGGAAATGCAACTGCAGGGCCTGCTGGGAGGGGCCCCCTGGCAGCTGCAGCACAGGAAGGAGGCCGTTGTGGCCCAGGGATTGGGGGCGGGGCAGGAACCCCACCCCCCTCCAGCTCGCCTCCCCCAAAACCCAAAGAGGCCAGCAGCCCTGAGGGAAGCCGTCCATTGCCAGCAATGGAAGAGGCAGAAGGGGAGAAAAAGCCAGGATTTTGGTTCCAAAAAGTGTTCAGTCTCAAGGTGCCCCCCCCTCCCTCCCTCATCCGGCCCCGGGGGGGGGGGGCGGGATCTGATCCGGGGGGAGGCCCGGGCGACGTGGCCAGCTGGAATCGACCCGTGCTTGGCGGAGGGGGGGGGAAAGCCACCGTGCAGAGACGAGGCGGCTTCCTGACCCTTCGAGGTAGCAGCTACGCAGCACGCAAACCGCACTGCTCACTTGGGGCGGGAAAGAAGCCCGAAAAGGTTCCTCGCTGGATGCAAGGGAGGGAAACGCGGAGAAGAACGCGGCCTGCAGCCTCCAGAGGCACTCTGGGACGAGAGACACACCTTGGGGGGGGGGCCTTCCTCACCCCTGCTGGCACCGGGGGCACCTTGACCGGTGTGGTTCGCCTGGCGCCAGATGTGCCCCTGGCCAATGGCAGCTACAGCACTAAAAAGCTGCCCCTCCCCAGTGAACACCGGGCCCGGAGGAGGAGGAGGAGGTGGTGGTGGGAAGGCAGCACCCGGCCGCTGCTGCTGGCGGGGCAGATGTGAGGCACCTGTGTGGGGCTGCCGGGTTTGCAGAGGAAGAACCCTGGAGAGCCGGGCCCAGGAACCCAGCGAGTGGTGCCGGGCACGCCCGTTGCCCTTCGGCTAAGGCAGTGATAGAGGCGTCCACCGTGGCTCTGGCGGCGGCCCAAGCAGGAGAAAAGACCTGCGGCACCCAACAGCTCTTTGGGGAGTGGGCAGCAGGCCTGGGCAGCAGGCCTGGGCAACAAGTGGAGAGGAGCCAGGAACGCCCCGCAGGTCTTCACGGGTAGCGAGCTGGCCTGTCTGTCTGTCTGTGTGTGTCTCTCTCTCCCCGTTGCCCAAGGCCAGTCTGAACGGGAGAGGGACCCAGCAGAGACCGCGGCCGGCTTTGGCTCTGGCGCCTCCTGCTGGCAGGAGGTAGACGCGTACCCCACATCCGACAGGCAAGCTGAGTGGGGCAACAACGCCCCCCCCTCCACAAAATGTGCCCACTTTTTTTGGTATGCCACGTGGCAGTCCGTCGATCCAAAGGGACCACCCCTGCTCTGACCACAAGGGCCCCGCCCCCCCCCCCCCGTGGGTCCACAAGCATGCTCACGGGAAAACCCCTCGCCTGGATCCAGGGGGACTGGCTCTCCTCTCCCCTGCCCGGAGGAATCCCCCACATAAACCCCCGGAGAACGGCCCCCGTGGCGGGATGCAGAGTCTTTGAGAGCCACGGCTGCAGCCCCCGGACTGTCCTCCTCCAAAATGCCAGCAGGGCTGGGGGCCAGGATGCTCCGGGCACAGAGAGCCCCCACCTCCTTGCGGCGGCTAGTTCAGGATGCTCCGGAGCTTGGCTGCAGAAGGGGGGAGGCGGCGAGCGGGCAGGGCTGGTGACGTCGGTCCAGTCCCCCCCAGCAGCCGGGGTGTGCCGCGGGACCAGCTACGGGGGTGGGGTGGGGGTTTCCTCCAGTCGGAA
>NW_015163647.1:324619-332351 GCF_001447785.1 Gekko japonicus | reverse complement strand
GGGGGGGAGGGAGAGGGCAGGTAACCAGGCTCACACACACACACACACCCTCCACTCAGGGCGGGCAAGAACCAGCCCCGGGCGGGCCCCAGACCCAACACCCACCAGGGAACAGAGGCTGGCCAGACTTCCAGACAGTGGGGGCGACGACCCACAGTCTGCTTCCTACTCACATCGGTCAGGTGGGGTGATGGTGATCGACTGAGCCGTGAATTCGTCGTCAAAGTACCGGGTGTCGATTTCGGAGGTCACCTGGGGCTTGAAGGGGGGGATGAGCTGGAAGGGGAGAAGAGGCCCGGTTCGCTCGACGTGAGCAGCGTTCCCTCTAAGCTGAGTGAGCGTGAGCTGGCTCAGTTTTTTAGCTTCCAGCTCACAGATTTTTATCGTAGCTCAGGAAGGAGGGCTCCAGAGCACACTAATTTATGCAGCAGCTGCATCGCTCGCTCACAACTTTAACGCCAGTAACTCACAAAGCAGAATTTTTGCTCACAGGACTCCACAGCTAAGGGGGAGCATTGGTTGTGAGTTGCCGCCCCCCGCCCCCCTGCCCAGCAGCACACACAAAGGGCTGAGAAGCAGAGGAGAGTCAGGCCAGCTACAGCCCCGCGCAGGGAAGGGGGAAGCCGGCACCCTCCTGCCCCTCACCTTTCTCTGAACCACGTCTTGCCAGTTGACGGCTGCAAAGAACCGGTGCTCCATCACTTCCTTGGCGTCGTTGGGGCCTCCGCCGAGCCTGCAACAGGGAAAGGAATTGGTTCCCCGCTACCCGGGAGCGCATCCGGGGGCGACCGGGAGTCCAAGACTCATGGGGAAGCATCTCTGCCCAACGGACCACGAACAACAGCAATACAAACAAGCACTGGTGGTGGGGGTGTCGCCTTCCCCAGGCCCAACCGGATGAACGCTGGGCACTGGCGTGGGGAACAAGGGGGCGCCCGACATTTCCCCCAGCCCCCAACAGAATAGGGCAAAAATTAAAACAAGTAAGGCTCCCTGAAACCCACCCAACACAACCTTTGCAACAGACACGCTTAACTGGGAATTCAACACCACCACGGAATGTACCACTGCCCTCACCAGGATGGCCCAGGCCAGCAAGATCTCACCAGATCTCGGAAGCTAAGCAGGGTCGGCCCTGGTTAGTCCTTGGATGGGAGACCATCAAGAAAGGCCAGTGTTGCTACGCAGGGGCAGGCAACGGCCAACCACCACTGGATGTCTCTTGCCCTCAAAACCCCACGAGAGGCAGTCGTGAATAGGGAACTGAACACAAGCCAGCCAGTATCATAATAATGCCCCTGTATAAATCGATGGTGCAACCTCATTTGGAGTCCTGTGTACGGTTCTGGTTACCACACCTCAAAAAGGATATTACGGCATTGGGAAAAGTGCAGAAGAGGCCAACTAGAATGATCAAAGGGCTGGAACACTTTCCCTGTGAAGAAAGGCTGAAGCGCTTGGGGCTCTTTCGCTTGGGAGAAACGATGGCTGAGGGGTGACATGATCGAGGTTTACAAGATTATGCATGGGACAGAGCAGGTCGAGAAAGAGGTTCTTTTCTCCCTTTCTCACCATACAAGAATTCCTTGTGGGCACGCAGTGAAATTGCTGAGCAGTCGGGTTAGAACAGATAAAAGGAAGTCCTTCCTCACCCAAAGAGTGATTAACACATGGAATTCACTGCCACAGGAGGTGGTGGCAGCTACAAGCATGGACGGCTTCAAGAGGGAATTGGATGGACATATGGAACAGAGGTCCATTGGTGGCTATTAGCCACAAGGTACAGATAGGAACTCTCGGTCTGGGGCAGGGGATGCTCTGTCTTCTTGGTGCTTGGAGGGGAGGGGGCAACAGTGGGAGGGCTTCTGGAGTTCTGGACTCACTGCTGGACCCCCTGATAATTTTGGCCAGTGTTGGACTGGATGGGGCATTGGCCTGATCCAACATTGGCTTCTCTTATGTTCTTATATGGAGCAGAGGTCCATCGGTGGCTCTTAGCCACAAGGTATAGACAGGAACTCTCAGTCTGGGGTTAAGTGATGCTCTGTATTCTTGGTGCTTGGGGAGGGGCACAGTGGGAGGGCTTTTGGAGTTCTGGCCCCACTGCTGGACCTCCTGATGGCCCCTGGTATTTCTGGCCACTGTGCGACCCAGAGTGTTGGACTGGAGGGGCTGATAAAATTGACTGCAGTTCTGATAAAATTTTGGATCCACCTGTTTGGTTAATGCTGGTCATGCTCTAGAGCTGTTCTGAACTCAGACCTGGCCTCAAAGGCGCCCCAGAGCACCCCAACCCTGAGGACAGCGAACCTCACCTCTGCTTGGGGTCTTTCTTGAGGAGTCCGGCCAGGAGGGCCTTGGCCTCCGGACTCAACGTGCGCGGGAAGCGGATTTCCTCCATGAGGATGAGCTCAAAGAGGCGCTCGTGGTCTTGGTTGTAGAAGGGGAGGCGCCCACACATCATTTCGTACATGACCACACCCAGGCCCCACCAATCCACGGCCCGCCCGTAATCGTTGTCTTCCAGCACCTGCAGCGGGGTGGAGGAGGAGAGGAGCAAGGTATTTGCAGCACTTCAAGGCGGAGGGCAGCAGAGACAGAAATAGGGGAACAATTCGGGTGTCCCCCCCCCCCACTGAAGTGCTTTGGCTGCAACTTGCCAGCTCTCTCTGCCCATCTGCACTCAGACACCCTGGAAAGGTCCTGGTCAGCTTTCTGACCCTGGAGCTCCTCAGAGATACGGCTTTAGCACTTGAGACCAATGTTCCCTCTAAGCTGGGGAGTCTTGTGAGCAAAAATCCTACTTTGTGAGCTCCTGGCCTTAAAGTTGTGAGCGAGCCATTTGGCTGCTGCATCAATTAGTTTGCTCTAGGAGCCATCCTTCCTGAGCTAAGACAAAAATGTGTGAGCTGGGGGTTAAAAAACTGTGAGCTAGCTCACACTAACTCAGCTTAAGAGACTGCTCAAGACCCAAAGAGCCAGGCCGCTGGGCTGTTTGGTGGGCACAGGACGCTTCCACACCTGCTACATGATGCTGCTTCGACCCACTTCAGCAACTGTTTGCCAGTGCATATTGCCACTTCACACAGTAAAATCAAGTTGCAAAGTGCACTGAAAGTGCATTATTTAGTGAGGGTGTGTGTGTGTGTTTGTGTGTGTGTATGCACCCAGGGCAGAGCAGGGCAGCTTTCTAACCTCCACCAGGGGCACAGCTCCCTCTAAGCTGCGCCAGAGAGCACTGGCGCACATCTTAGAGACCAGCTCAGAGGATTTCAGCTTCAACTCACAACACTCCCCCCCCCTCCATAGGAAACAATGGAGAATGGGGGCACCTCCTTATGGGGCCCATAGAATTGGACCTCCTGGTCCAATATTTTTAAGGATTTTTTTTTTGAGGAGGCACCAGCAGCTATGTTGCAGATTTGGTGCCTCTACCTCAAAAAACAGTCCCCTCCAGATCAATTCTCCATTATAGCCTATGGGGCTCTGACGATAATGGTCTCCATAGGCTACAATGGAGCCAGAATCACCGTTGTTGTTTTCTTCCCCCCACAGCCGAATTATGCTTCTCAGGATGACTAGCAAGCTGCCTTGAGCCAGAGGGGAAAGTGGGATACAAATATCTGAATAAATAAGTAGTCTGGGTAGGCTGATAACATTTAAGCCACTTCCTGTTCGTTGGGGTTAGGCAGCGTTCTGACGGCGACAGTTCCTCCTCTCCTATAACTTGACCTGCAATGCTGGTTGTCACATGTCACTAAGAAAAACTCAAAGCAGAGTGCAAGAGTTCCCCCCACCCCACCCCTTTAAATGCTGGCATGTTTTCTAAAGGTCTGGGGCAGGGAGACCGTGTTCTCCGGAGCTCAAGACTACCAATGCCATGGAAAGGGGTGGGAAGAGACCTGTTCCCCAGAGTCCTGGTCTACCCCTCTCTAGAGGACAACGTTTTGAGTAATAAAATTTGAATGGGCTCCTGCTTTCTCTTCCAATGTTTAAATTATTCTGAAAATACAGTTTATATATAGTGTAAAATAATTCATTCTGAGATTTTCACAAGGTTATGGAAATAATCTTGATTTATGCAATAGTCAAATGTAGACTCGCTACCAGCCCTGTTTCGCTCACGACGCAGTTTTTGCTAAATCAGGCCCCGGGGGGTGGGGGTGGGTCAGCTCTTGACCAGCAGCAGCTCTCCCTAGCCCCCACCGGAGACCTTCCACATCCCCTTCCGCCTGGCCCTTTTTAACTGGCAAAGCTGCCGGGGGCGGCCGAGGGGGCCTTCCATGCACAGAGCGGATGCGCTCCCGCTGAGCTAGCCGGGTGGAAGGCTGCAGCAGCGGCCACAGGGGTCTCCCCCTCCCTTCTCTGGGTCGCTTTGGACCGGCCAGCTGCACGACCTGCAGGGACTTGCCCTACCTCTGGGGCCAGGTACTCCGGCGTCCCACAGAAGGTCTTCATGGTGGCCCCGTCGGTGATGCCCTCTTTGCACAACCCAAAGTCCGTGATTTTGATGTGTCCGTCTTTGTCCAGCATGAGATTCTCCAGCTGGAAGGAACGAAAGGTGTTCGGCACCCACCAAGCACAAGAGGAGGAGGAGGAGGAGGAAGAAGAAGAAGAAGAGATTGGACTTATACCCCCCCCCTTCACTCAGAGCAGCTTACAAACTCCTTTCACTTCCCCTCCCCACAACAGACACCGAGTGAGGTAAGCGGGTCTGGGAGAGCTCTTTCCAGAACTGCTCATGAGAGAACTGTGACTTGCCCAAGGTCACACCAGCAGCTGCACATGGAGGAGTGGGAAATCAAACCTGGTTCTCCCAGATTAGAGTCCGCACACTTAACCACTACACCAAACTGCCTGCTGCCAAGCGACCACCCAGATAAGCTACACCCACCCAAAGGCAACAGTAACGTGGGGAGGAAAACTTGAGAGTGCCGGGGGGGGGGGGGATGGACCCCAAAGCCACGACTACAGCTCTGGTTCCCAGAGACAGGACCGGGCAGGGTGGGCTGCTGTGAAGGAACACCCCCCCCTCCCCCCCCAACGCCTCCAGGAAGGCTGGGTAGCCCCCGCAGTTGTGTGGCTGTGGCTCAGAGCGGCGATGTCGGCTGCCACAGCAGGACCGGAGGGCGCCTGCCAGAGCACACCCCCCCCCCCAGCATTACCTTGATGTCCCGATAAACGACGTCCCGGGAGTGGAGGTACTCCAAGGCAGAAACGATCTCGGCCCCGTAGAAACGGGCTCGGTCCTCGGTGAAGACCCGCTCTCTGGAAAGGTGGAAGAAGAGCTGGAGGCAGGGAGACAGCAGAGAGGTGCTTCGTGAGCAGCAGGGCAGGTGGGCAAAAGCCGCCACCAAGCATTTGGTATGACTACCCTAACTAGTAGTATGAATCAGCTGAACTGATGTATTATTGCCCTTTCTGACTAAAGTTGTGAGCGAGGGGCTGGGCTCCTGCAGCCATTCGTCTGCTCCTTCCTGAGCGAGGACAAAAATGTGTGAGTTGGAGGCTCGAAAAGTGTCAGCTAGCTCACACTCACTCAGCTCAGAGGGATCGCTGGTTGGGGCACAACCTGCCAGCGTGGCCCCCCCCCCCCCCCCCGAGCCTCTCCGAGAAGCCCAGCCGGATCCTGACCACCTCAGGGGTTTCCTCGCTGATCTCTGGCACGGCGCTTCCATCAAGCTCCTCTCTGATTGGATGAGGTTTTCCTTTTACCTCTGACAACTGGCTGGAACAGCTACAGGGACGTCAAAGGGTTCTTTTGCCGTTTCACCGATTCAGAGTTAGGTTTGGCCTTCTAAGCTTGCTTGTAAAAAGGCGAATGAGCAGGTCCGTCAGACCCGTCTGCTAGATTATCTCACCCATAGTTAAGAACTGATTATCTACCTAGATGATATCGAACAGCATAAACTCTGTTCTGCCCGACCTGACATCTGCTCTCCCACAGTGTTGGGGGCTTGACCGTCAGCCAGGTAGGATGGCTCACTATCTGTATAACCCTGAAGATCCAGACTGAATGCCTTCCCTTCTGAGAGGCTTCTTGGTCCTTACCGACACTCTTCTCTTCAGGGCTGGATTTCTCCCTGCGGTCTAAATTCCTTGGACTCAAGTAACCACGTAATTTTGGGTTATTTTTTTATGAGTTGATTCGGGGGAAAAAATACGTTTCAATGTATTACAGTCAAAAAGACGTTTGACAAATGAACGTAAATGTCGTCATCTCCTGAGTGACTCCACTCCAGATGTTACTTGAAATTGTGGCTAATTGTTTAGCTGAAGTATAGAAGAAGAAGAAGAAGAAGAAGAAGAAGGAAGAAGAAGAGGAGGAGAAAGAGGAGGAGGAGAAGAAGAAGGAGGAGGAGGAGGAGTTGGGATTTTTACCCCGCCCTTCACTTGGAGTCTCAGAGCGGCTTACAAACTCCTTTCCCTTCCCCTCCCCACAACAGACACCCTGTGAGGTGGGTGGGGCTGAGAGAACTCTGACACAAACTGCTCTTTTTCAAGGACAGCTGTGCCAGAGCTTGTGACTGACCCAAGGTCACATCAGCAGGTGCAAGTGGAGGAGTGGGGAATCAAACCCTGTTCTCCCAGATTAGAGTCCGCACACTTAACCACTACACCAAACTGGCTCTCAAAGTCTCAAAGTCAAAGACCTACTGATTTTCAGTTCTGTACTAGCACCCTGGCCATAGTTCTGTTATGCCAATAAAGGTATGTAGATAAGTAAATAAAATGGGTCATACATTGGAGTTAGAAAAATTCAGCATAAGATAGGACTGGTATTTTTTCTATATGGACATCCTAATGTAGCAAACGAATCAGATTTCTCTGAATGGAATTCTCAGAAGGTATCAGGTGAGATTTCTGGTCGTGTATGTGACTTGGGTTTACGGAAAAATTCCTAAAAGCAGTTTAAAATAATAATCTGAAACCTGCTTCAGAAAGTAGCCATGTCCGTCTGCAGCAAGAGAGTTGGGTTCGAGTCCAGGAGCACCTCAGGAAAACTTACACCCCCCCCCCCACAAAAAAAATCTTGCTGGGGTCTAAGGTGCTGCTGGACTAAAATCCACCTAACCTGAAATCTGCGTTTGCTTTAAATTTTCCTTATTCAAACATGGTTGAGAAATGCGGGGAGATCTGACTTTACCGGCACGTGTTTTTGCAGTTGTTAAGGGCTAATTTTTACATGCTTGTATTTTCTAACGTTTTGCCTAAGAAAAATAAAATTATTCCCTCCCCCCATAAGAAATAACTGAATCTCTCAAGTTTTCTGCCTGTTTTGCTAGTCTTAGTTCTCTAAGAACAGAACTCACAATTCATGTGTACTACCAAAATGAAGGGTTACAAGCAACCTGGTGGATCCAGAAGAGATCTGAGGCCAAACAGTTTAAACGAACGGTCCTTAGAGAACTATCTGGGTCGGATTCACCAACTGGATGTGAGAAGGACGCCTACCTCCCCTCCGTTGGCGTACTCCATGACAAAGCAGAGGCGGTCGTTGGTCTGGAATGCGTATTTCAGTGCCTGGGGGGAGGGAAGGAGCCGAGTCATCACTGGGAAGCAGCAGCCGCAGCCGCGGCGATGGAAACCTGGCCCCCCCCAGCCCTCCTCCTGACCCAGGGCCCCGATCCACGTACCGTGAGGAAAGGATGCCTGGTGTTCTGCAGGACTCGGCTCTCTGTGACGGTGTGGGCCACCTCGTCCTTGAAGGCGGCGGCGGCGGCGGGGGGGG
>NW_015163647.1:321960-324600 GCF_001447785.1 Gekko japonicus | reverse complement strand
CCCGTCACTTGAGCTGCACAATCAGCCCCGAAAGACGAACTTGGCCCACGCCGGGATCTCCGGCCCAGACTCCAAACGAGCACCCTGCATGTAGGGAGGGCCACAACAACGCACTCTCCGGGGGATCTTTCTGTCTCCAACTGGGGAGGACCGGATAGCCACAGGGACTCGGCCAAAGCCGACTCCTGCAGCTGGACTTGGGAGGCAGACGCCAGGGAGGACCTTGGAGACAACTCCCGGGAATCCCACCCAGAGAGGAAGATCAGGGGCCACGCCCTCCCTGCAGGCAGAAAGCGCCCCCCACCGAGCCTCCTGACAGCTTTCCAAAGGGCCCTTCACCCGCCGTCCACCAGGATCCCCAGCTGAGGCCGGGCCCGGTTTCCCCACCCCGGAGCCTCCCAGCGCCCCATGAGACCTTGGCGATGATGACTTCTTTGCGCAGGATCTTCATGGCGTAGTAGCGCCCGGTGGCCTTCTCGCGCACCAGGATGACCTTCCCGAAAGTGCCCTTGCCCAGGAGCTTCAGGTAGTCAAAGTCGTTCATCGTCTGCGGAGGATGGGAGGGAGGGAGCAGGGAGGAGGGTCAGGGCCCCGCCTGCACATGAGCAGGGCCCAGTGCCTCTTCCCAGCCGAGACCCGAGGGGCACCCCTGCCTCCCCCCAGCCTCGCCTCTCACCGCCTTGGCCCGGGCCTGGGTCACAGCCACCACCTCCATCTCCTCCGCCCCAGTGCTGCCCCCAGGAGAGCCGCCCTGGTAGTCCATCCGGTCCTCTTCCGGCTCCTGGTTCTTCAGGCTGTTGGCAACCATCTGGATGGCCCGGATCCACTCCTCCCTGGGGAACGACGTGGGGAGGGGGGGAGAGAGAGAGTGAGTCAGGGGCACTGGGGGCCACGCGGGCGATGACGAGAGAGCGCTCCGCCCAACAGAGCGCAGCTGAGTTCCAGGGCTCCATGCCGCAGGCCGACATCCAGGCAGAGAGACCTCCGGAGATGGGGGTGACCACCACCACCACAGACCCACCCCTCAGGGGTTTCCAGCCACCACCACCACCACCACCACCACCCGTGTCTGCTCATGCAGAGACCAAATCCTCCCAGTTTCCTGGTACTGGGAACGAACGTGGGACGGAGAAGGCGCTGCCACGCCCGCCTCATCCGGGCCACGCAAGGAAACCCGGCGGGGGGGCCCCCCTGCTGCTCTCGCTTCCCGATGGCTCAGGCACGCTTCCACGAGCCCCCCCTGCGTGCCCCCGCAAAGCCACGCCCATCGCACTCACCGTTCGTCGGGGGAGTCGACGTGGAAGGTCCTCTCGATGACGGTCGTCCACTGCAGGCAGCGGATGATGAAGGTGTTGGGCCGGGGGCGCTCCGCTTTCATGAGCTGGCATTCTGGGAGGTGGGAGCAGCCATTGGAGCTGGACGGAGAATGGAGAAGGGCCTCCCCAGCCTCTCTTCCCCCCCCCCCCGCCTAGTCCGTGATCCAGCTGCAAAAGTTAGGTCCGGGGTGCATGCTGGGAATCCCCTCCCCCCCACCTCCTTCGCAGCAGGTGCAGGAAGGGCCCAGGCCTGGAAACCGTCTCCCACCCCTTGCTGCGGCACCCAGCCCCCCACTGGATCAGAGCAAAGGGGCAGCGAGCATCCTGCTTCACACAATGACCAGAGGGAGCCCCCCCCCCCCCCGGCAAGGCCCACTGGTCAAAGCCTCCCCTGGGCTCCGTAGGGAGCGACACCGGGGGGGGGGGGCAGGGAAAGGAAGGGCCAGGTGCCAGCCCAGCCTTGCGGGCCGTTCAGGTCCACTCCTGGCAGATGAGGAACCTTCAGTGCACACACACCCCGCCCCCCGCGAGGACCCCCTGACCCTTGCCGCCCTCCCCCCCCCTTCTGATCCACCATCCCCACACTCTGGAAGACAAAGCAGGGCCGGGGGGGACGAGGACACACAAAATACCGGGGGGCGGGGGGCACCCTGGACCCTTTGGGACCCACAGAGACAGGCAGGCAATGCTCCCTCTAAGCTGTGGAGTCCTGTGAACAAAAATTCTGCTTTGTGAGCCACTGGCATTAAAGTTTTGAGCAAGAGTCTTGGGCTGCTGCACAAATTAAGTTTGTTCTGGAGCCCCATCCCTCCTGAGCAAAGGTAAAAAGGTGTGAGCCGGAGGCTAAAAAACTGCGAGCTGGCTCACACTAACTCAGCTGAGAGGGAGCCCTGCAGGCAGGTCACGTAATTGGCCTGGATTCGCGCCAGAGGCGCCGGGGGGGGGCGGTCTTTTCTGGGGGACTGTGACAGCTCTGGTGGAAAGTCACCCCCACCCCACCCCGACACATGATGCGGACTTCTCCCGAGTCGGACCCCAGGTCTGCCGAGGTCAGCCCCGCCCTCCTCTCCCGGATCTCGAGCAGAGAAAAGTCTCCGGTCCTTTTAACTGGGGAGGCCGCCAGGGACTGCACTGGGAAAACTTCTGCACGCCAAGCAGAGGCTCTCCCACTGAGCCACGGGTTTGTGGCCAGGTGCCCAGATCCAGAACGCCATCACAGGCAGAACACGCGCAACACACCTGCCACAGAGAAGTCATTCAAAGGGGGCAAGCTGTGCTCAGACGTCTCAGGTTTCTCCTTGTACCCAATGAAGGACCCGGCGCT
>NW_015163647.1:317113-321945 GCF_001447785.1 Gekko japonicus | reverse complement strand
CCTGGGCCGCCACGTTTTGATGTATTCACCTGGAAAGCAGGGGGGGAGGGAGCGGTCAAACTCTTCTCTGCGACCAGAAAAGCCACACAGAATAATCTGACCACGGACGCGCCGGGACCCTCGCTTTCCCGGCCCACGGCCCGTGTGCTTTGCCTTCGCACGGAGCTCTTGGGGCCAGGCAGAGAGCAGGAAGGGCCCTGTTTGCGTGTCCACAAGCCGTGCTCTGCTCCGAGGACCAAAATAGCCCACAGGGAGGCCTGGAGACCACCAGCTGCAGCCTATATTTGTCCGCAGGGAGAAGGAATGTGCTGGAAGGAACCCCGGCCCCCCCGGGGGGAGGGGGGGTGTCACGGGGAAAGCACCAGCTCAGGGGAGAACTGAGACTGAGGAGAGGAGAACCAAGCGGGGGACACACAAAAACACATTTCGGAATTGCGGAGCCCGGCCGGGACTCGGGTGGAACCCCTGGTCATTCCAGCTTGCGCAACTGCTGCCCCCCCCCCGCCCCTAAGAATTAGTGAGGGTCTCGGCCAGCACTCCCTCTAAGCTGTGGAGTCTTGTGAGCAAAAAATTCTACTTGGTGAGCGACCGGCATTAAAGTTGTGAGCCAGCGATTGGGCTGCTGCATAAATTAGTTTGCTCTCTGGAGCCCCCGTCCTTCCTGAGCCAAGGCAAAAATGTCTGAGCCAGAGGCTAAAAAAACTGTGAGCTGGCTCTCACACTAACTCAGCTTGGAGGGAACGCTGGTCTCGGTCAACAGGGACGGCACAGAGAGGGTGCCAAACGGAGCCAATCGAGTTACTGGCCATCCTAAATTGTGGTTTTAAATTTTGGCTTGAATGTATTTTATGTATTTTATTACTGTTGTTGCTGTTGTTATTTTACAAAATTGATATCATGCCTTTATGCAGCTAAGAATTTAAGACATACAAATAAAATTACATTATGTGGGGGTGGAGACTTGCTGATTTCTGGCGACCCCCCCCCCATGGGGTTTTCAAGGCCAGAGACATTGAGAGGGGGTGGGCCCCTGCCCTGAACTAACCCAGCCAGAGAGATTGGGGGGGGGGGGTCTGAAAACTGTCCGAAACATGCTTTACTGTTTCCACAGAAAACTTCAAAAGGCTCCCTGTTTCACAAAATTAATGACAACAAATGGATTGCTGTTGCCAACACAGTATTGGGCAAGCAGTGTCAAAGTTATAACAACACGTGGTTTCCAGGCAATTACTCCTAGGAACACATGAGAGAGTACATGCGTGTTCCACAAACACGCATAATAACAACCCATTTTTAAAAAGTCCAGATTCATTCTCCTAGCTGGCTGTGACACTCAAATCAAAATTAAACGCTTCTGTCTCCTCTCACGTGGCGGAAAGGAGACTGTCACACCCCCTTCCTCCCAATGAACAGAGGCCTCAGTGGAAGCTACAGGTTAGCAGCACCCGCACTCGTGGCCTGCCAGGCACTGTTCTTTCTGTATGTGTCCCCACAGTGTCACTGGGGCCTTCAGAGGTCAAGGAAGCACACGCCACGCTCTCTCAAAACCGTCAAAAGTATTATTTCAGTAAAGAGAATCTCCACATAGAGTTTTAAATTTGTTTGAACGTAACATTTGAACCACATCATTGGTCCCTGGCCCCAAATATTTCAGTTCAAGTTCCCCCTCCCCCTTAATTCTGGGACATAAGATTGACATGGGATTCTTTCAGAACTCGTTTACCAAACCCAAGGATGATAAGAAGAAGAAGAGAAGAGATTGGATTCATACCCCGCCCTTCACTACCCAAAGGAGTCTCAGAGTAGCTTACAAACTCCTTTCCCTTCCCCTCCCCACAACACACACCCTGTGAGGGACGCGGGGCTGAGAGAGCTCTCTCGAGGACTGTCCTTGAGAGAACAACTGTGACAGAACTATGGCTTGCCCAAGGTCATCCAGCAGCTGCAAGTGGAGGCGTGAGGAATCAAACCCGGTTCTCCCAGATTGGAGTCCGCGCACTTAATCATGACACCAAAGTTAAACCAGATCACACCATATTTCGGCCACCAGTTAAGCTTCCTGGATAATTTTTTTGGAAATTTCCCCCAGTCGTTGCAACAGTCAGCAAGCAGCAGTGCGAAGGGGCCAAACAGCCATGCAGTCCGCACCGAAGGCGCCAATGCTGCCCCTCCTCCTCTGCACCCGCTGACACAATCCAGAGGGACAGAGACGGCCCGAGGTTGAGCCGCCAGTCCGGGCCTCACCTCCCGAACAAACAGCCTCTGCCTCCGACCCGTGGATTCTGCCTTGGAGGAGAGCCCAGGAGGCCGGCCAGGAAGCCAGGGCCCCCATCCCAGCCTTGCGGCCGCACAGGAGAACCCCCGACAGAGGCCGCGGCTCAGAGTGGCACCCGGCAGCGGCTCAGCTGGGACAGGACTGGAGCGCCAGCGAGCCACGTGGACCGAGGGAGAGACGGAGACCCCACAGTGTGCTTAAACGAGGGACCGCCCGTGTCTGGTGACCTCCCTTCGGAAAAGGCACAACCGCAAAGCCTGGTATATCAACCCCAGTGATGAACCTTCAGTCCGGTTAAGCGGGACTTGTTGGGTTCCAGGAGTCGGGGCTTTTATGCCCTTCCAGTGGGAGTCTCAGGGCAAAATCAAACACCACCACCCCTCCGTGCACGTCACCCGGCTGGGGCGGGGGGAGACACAGTCAATCTGGCAAGGCGCCAGACACCACAAAAGGGGGGGGGGAGAAAGCTCCTCAGGTATTGGGGGGGCTGGGCATACAGACGTTAAAGCACGGGCTCACCATGACCCCCAATCAGCCCCGGGGGGGGGGATGACACTCACCTCTCTTGTGCAGCCACCCCTCCTTGATGACGGACACCTCGTTCATGTTGACGTGGTGGCGTCACGTCCCTCCCCCGTTGCAGGGCTTCGAAAGGGGCTTGTCTCTGGTGACCTGCAGGAGAGAAGAGGAACCCGTTATTTATTCATCTGATTTTTGTCCCACCCTCTCGGCAAGCGGGGCTCAGGGAAGGTTATGAGCAGTGCTCCCTCCAAGCTGAGTTAGCGTGAGCTAGCTCACAGTTCTTTAGCCTCCGGCTCATGCACTTTTTGTCTCCGCTCAGGAAGGATGGCTCCAGAGCAGTGTTCCCTCTAGGCTGAGTGAGTGTGAGCCAGCTCACAGTTTTTTAGCCTCCGGCTCACACGTTTTCGTCTCGGCTCAGGAAGGATGGGGCTCCGGAGCAAACTGATTGATGCAGCAGCCAAATCGCTCGCTCACAACTTTGCCAGCAGCTCACCAAGTGGAATTTTTGCTCACGAGACTCCACGGCTCAGAGGGAGCCTGGGTTACAAGTCATGCCGATAACAGCATAATCCTGGTAATTAAAATCATATTTACTATTAAGGCAACAAAAAGAGCATTCAAGAGAGGATGCGCCTCGACAGCGATGCTCAGCTTGGGCCGGTCAGAGGCCAGCCTCATCAGAACACTCGGAAGGCGCATGAAGAAGGGCCACCAACAGTGGGTGACAGAACCCCGCCCCCCCAGGACTGACAAGGATGTTTAAGAGGCCAAAGCACCCCCTGCCCTTGTGGCTGGCTCCACAGAGGAAGTGTGACTGGCTCCACAGAAAGCCAGTTTGGTAGCAGGGCCACCACCCTCACAACAGCCCAATGTAGAGGCATCCAGTCGTGGGAATAGTCCCCTCCAGGGCCGCAACATCCCCCTAGGCGACCGCCAACCAGCCACCCTCGCCCACAGGGGACTTCAGAAGACCCCCGTCACCGCAAAGCCTGTTTTCCCAGATTTCTGGGCCTCTGGGCTCAGCTCCCCCGCCCCTTTGCACCTCTGTTTTCAGTTTCCCTCACGGGCGGCCTTATCTGCCCCCCTGTGCCTTGCCCGGCTATCAGCAGTGATAAGGAGCGCCAGGGAGATAAGAGGCCTTCCCCGGGCTCAGATCAAAGGCCCGGGCCTGAGCGCTTGCAGCAAAAACAAACAGCTCCCAGAGAAAGATTAATCCCAGGCACTTGACCGGATTAACTCTGGGGTTGGGAAGGGGGTCCGGAGAGGCTGCCTGCCACCCCGGTGCGAGACCAGAGGGGGCTGCCCACCAGCCAGCCGGGCAAGCCGGGGGTGAGGAGGCGTTCCGCCTACCACCTGCGAGGCAGAGAGAGCTCAAGCTGGGGCGCTGCAGCAGCCCCCAAGGGGAGGCGGGGCACGTCTGCGTCACACGTGCTCCCAAGGACCCCCGCGGCAAGGCCTCTTTGGTACAGCTCCCAGGTGGAGGCTGGGGGGAACCACACTCTCCGGCACTCTGCTGATGTGGGGTGGGGATCCCATGCCCGCAGGAGATGCCCGTTTGCATTGGCAGAGATGCCCGTTTGCGTTTTACTGCACTCGTGGCTCCACCCCTTCCCCCAGCGGGGACCCAAACGGGCTCACGCCCTTCCCCCCTTTTACCCTCACAACCACCTGCTGAGATCGGCTTAGGCAGAGATGGGTCCAAGGTCAGCAAGTGAGCCTCCGTGGCAGAGCCGGGCTTCGGACCCGGGGCTCCCAAACCCTGGTCCAAGACGCTCGCCACGGGGGGGGGGGGGGGGGGGGGGGACATCATGGCCTCCTGTGTGTTCTGAGGGCGGGTCAGGAACGGAGCGCCTCCCTGCCCGGAGACCCCACCCGTGCCCTGCCCAGCTTTCCATGGAGCCCAGCCCCCCAAGAAAACTTCCCGCTGCTAGAAGACCTCGTCTGGACAGAGAGGAACGCTCTCCTCCTCCCTCCTCGCTGTTGACAAGGAAAAGCCCACTGCTGCTCCCACCACCCCCTGTCTGTCACCCCGCCA
>NW_015163647.1:315722-316977 GCF_001447785.1 Gekko japonicus | reverse complement strand
CCCGCAGGGACTGGGCAGAAAGAGAAAACCTCCGTAAGGCAAGGAGACTCTGCACCCCCCTCTGTCTGGCGCCCTCCCCTGCCAAGGGGTCAGTCACCTGGCTGGGGAGGGGGGCAAGCTCTGCTGCTGGTGCCTGCCAAGATGGGACTGAGGAGGCCCCCCCCCCCAGTCTGCCCAGGGAAGGCCACGGTGCCCTTTCAGCTCCAGAGCCCGGAGGTGGCCATCAGAGGCGCTGAGCTCCCGGGACACAATTCCCAAAGCGAGACTCCAGACTGCAGCCAGGAGCGAGTAAGGGCAGGGCAGAGCTACCAACGGGGCCATTCCAGTCCCTCCCTCCCAAAGGTTCTACAGACACAGGTGGCAAAGAGCGAGGGGTGGCGGAAGCAGGGGCGGTGCCCCCTCTGAAGTGTCTCAGATCAAGACTCCGAATTCTCCAGAATCCCAAAGCCTCCCTCTGATAAACGCAAGGAAGGCTGGTGCTGTTGGGGGCCTGTGTGAACGGATGTGTGCCCCCCCCCCGGAAGGGAGGACCACGGCCTCTGTCATTAAAGGGGGGGGCAGCACCACCCCCTGGCCTGTACAACACCATTCCCCCCCCCCCCAAGGGCCTCGTGCTGACGGGAGAGAGGCCGGGTGACTTGGGGAGTCCGGGTGACTCAGATGTTGCCGCCACAAACACAGGGGTTGTTTACGCACTCCAGGATGTGACCGTGTAGAAGGAGAAAGGGGAAGGCAGGACTTGCGGCAGGGGAAGGGGGAAGAGGACCAAAAAGACACGGAACAAAAATCTGGCGAAAATACGGACGGATACAGCTCTGAACAGGGATTAGACAGATTAATGGAGGAGGGGGTCTATCAGCAGCCACTGGCCACGGTGACTAAGGGGAACCTCCACGTTCAGAGGCACTAAGCCTCTGAGTCCCAGAGCCAGGAGGCAAGACTGGGGAAGACCTCGGCCTCTCTGCCCTGTTGCTGGCCCTCCAGAGGAACTGGCTGGCCCCTGTGTGAGACGGGAGGCTGGACTGGATGGACCCTCCCTGGTCTGACCCAGCAGGGCTCTTCTGGTGTCCTTCTCAGGGGAAGGCCTCGGCCTCTCTGCCCTGTTGCTGGCCCTCCAGGGGAACTGGCTGGCCCCTGTGTGAGACAGGAGGCTGGACTAGAGGGACCCTCCCTGGTCTGACCCAGCAGGGCTCTTCTGGTGTCCTTCTCAGGGGAAGGCCTCGGCCTCTATGCCCTGCTGTTGGCCCTCCAGAGG
>NW_015163647.1:314496-315347 GCF_001447785.1 Gekko japonicus | reverse complement strand
TAAGCCCAAATCCAGCCAAAATTCACCCCAGCCAGGGCGATGGTGCACCTTCACTCTCCCGCTTGCAGGGCCTCTCTCAGTTTAGGAAGTGAGTCTACAAACTGGGGCTAAAAATACCACCGAATGTGCCATCTGGGAAAAGGGTCTACCTCAGGGCACTGGGTGGTGGCAGCAGCGGCGGCAGCTCCTACCGGGAGCTACAAGTGAAAAGAGCAGAGACCAGTCCTGCAGCTCAGGAAGAGCACCTTGGAGTCTTCCATCCTTCCCCTGGGCTCACGCACACGCACCAGCCACGTGTTTGCTGGTTAAAAAAAACCCCTCAGGACCCTAACCTTTGACCCTGCCCAAAGAAGCAGCTCCTTTCCTTCTTCCGAAGCCCTTTTGCCCTTTTCGAAGAACCCGGGACCTCACCTGTGCCACAAACTAAAGAAGGGGACCAAGGAACAGGTGGAGGGTCCCCCTGTCAAAATCCAGCCCCCCCCCAAAGCTTCTCAGGTTCCCCACGGCCAAGGCCTATGCAGTGTATACCCCCACCCACTGGGGCTCTCTCATCACCAGTGTTCCCTCCAAGCTGAGTTAGTGCTGCCTAGCTCACAGTTTCTCAGCCTCCAGCGCGCACGTTTTTGTCTCGGCTCAGGAAGGATGGGGCTCCGGAGCAAACTAATTGATGCAGCAGCCCAATTGCTCGCTCACAACTTTAAGGCCAGCAGCTCAGAAAGTAGAATCCTTGCTCACAAGACTCCACAGCTTAGAGGGAGCATTGCTCATAAACCCCCCCCCCTTTCCATCCCCATGTGGAGACAGCTGCTGCCCTCGGGGGGGGGGGGCCCCCCCCCAAGCGGGGATGTCGT
>NW_015163647.1:313191-313544 GCF_001447785.1 Gekko japonicus | reverse complement strand
CCCGGCAGGCCGGGCAGGCCCGGGGAGCAGAGCCAGCAGCGGCGCCCCTCGCCCTCGGCGCCGCCACGCGCAGTGGCGGGGAGTTCCGCAGGACCGCGTGGCCGGGCGCGGCCCCAGGGCAGCCCCCTCCCCCGAAGGCGCCTCCAGCCCGCCGGGCCCCGGCAGGGAGGGAGGAAGAGGCCTGGCGGGGCCAGAGGCGCGAGGGAAGGAGGGAGGGCTTGGGGAGGCCGACCCTGCAGGGCCGTCGTGAAGACAAAAAGAGGCCAGAACACGCCCCCCTAACCTCCCCGGCGGCGGCTAGGCCGGGCCAAGGTCACTCGGGAGCCGGAGAGACCAGCAGCCAAGACCCGCCG
>NW_015163647.1:307010-312939 GCF_001447785.1 Gekko japonicus | reverse complement strand
AGGGCGGGAGGGCGGAGGGGGGGGGGAAGGCGAGCAGAAGGCCCCAGCGCCGCCGCAGCAGCACCACCACCACCCGCCGCCGCTGCCGCCTCTGCGCAGGCGCGCCCCCTAGCCGCCCTCTACTGCGCAGGCGCCGAAGGAGCCAGGCGGAAAACACGCGCCTGCGCAGACGCGCCGCCGGCCTGGGAAGAGGGGGAGGCGGTGCTCCAGGTCCGCCCCAGCGGCTCCATGGCTTTTGGGTTGCCAACTCTGGGGCGGGGGTACCGGGAGATCGTTGGGGCGCCTCGGGAGACCAGGGCTTGGGGAGGAAAAGGGCCTGACGCCGATGCCCCCACTAAGCTGTGTGGTCTCGTGAGCGGATATTCTGTTTTGTTTGTTTTTTGAGCTACTGGCATTAAAGTTAGATGGAGGTGGGGCGGCCGTGTCGGTCTGAAGCCACAGAACACAGTTAAGAGTCCGGGGTGGGTGGGTGGGTGGGGCACCGTTAAGACCAACAAGAGCTTTATTCAAGCTGGGAGCTTTCGTATGCAAGTCACATTTTGTCAGTCGGAGGGTGTGATGACCCAGCCCTGCCCCACCTTCCTGAGTAGATATAAATTACCTGCCTACCATTTTTTCTTCTTCTCAACTTGACACAGAGAGTCCTCCATCTCTCTGTGTTATACCTCTGAGGATGCCAGTCACAGCTGCTGGTGAAACGTCAGGTCCTACAATGCCAAGACCACAGCCACATAGCCCGGAAAAAAAATCTACAACAGCTAATGAACTCCAGCTGTGAAAGTCCTGCCCACCTAGCAGTTCAAACATAGCGTGAGACAGTTTCTCCGCATAGGATAAATAGATCTGTTAAAAAATAAGTCCTCACTATTTTGCATGCTAATGTAGCAAACCACTCCTATATATATATACAACTATGATTTGTAATTTCATTTCGCCCTCTGATGAAACTCACACCTTGAATAAAACTTTGTTGGTTAGGTGCCACTGGACTCTTCACTTTGTTCTATGGCATTAAAGTTGTGAGCGAGCGATTTGGCTACTGCATGCATAAATGAGTCTGCTCTGGTGCCATCCTTCCTGAGCGAAGACAGAAATGTGTGAGCTGGAGGCTAAAATACTGAGTTCGCTCACACTAACTTAGCTTAGAGGGAACACTGATCTTGCCAACCTGTTGTCTGGCATCCAAAGCAGCCATTTACTCCTGGGAATGCATCACTGCGACCTGGAGGTCATTTCAGGTAGGTGGCCGTGTTGGCCTTAAAGGTGCCTGACTGGACTCAGATTTTGTGCTGGAGATCATCCGTCATTCTGGGAGCCATCCGGGCCTCAACTGGAGGTTGGCAACCCTCTCTCCCATTGGGATGCAAGAAAACCCCTGGACAAGGATGCCTACTGGGGACAAGAAAGGATCCCTGAAGGCCCATCAGAGACAGTGGGAGCCACAAATGCAAATCAGCTTGCAAGGGATGCATTGAAATGCACTGCAGTTTGGACGCATTCTGCTCGAACCAGCTTTGGGAGTGGTCCCCCCCCCCCCCCCCCCCAATGAAATGGCAGTTCCTTGAGCCCATGAAATTCAGTTCCCATTCGTGGCTCCCGTTACAGCCAATGGGCATTCTTGTCATTCATTTTAGTGCCTCCCGCTCCCTGATTCTTTACAATGGCCCAAAGGCCTTTTTGTAAAAGGAACAGTGCTGTAGTAAAGCGGAATTGGTCAGGAGAACGCTTTTTATCAGGCTATGGATTGTGTACTTTGCCTTGTTTTTACTGCTGTGTCTTCTACTTTCTGTAATCCAGTTTTGTCACATCGGATCTTTTAATCCAACCTTATCACATTGTTTGTTGCGTTATTTTTAAACTTTGTAATCTGCTTTGAGTTTCCATGAGAATATAGGTAAAGGTAAAGGTTTCCCTTGCTCGAAAGCCAGTCAAATCCAACTCTAGGGATGCGGTGCTCATCTACATTTCCAAGCCGAAGAGCCAGCGCTGTCCAAAGACATTTCTGTGGTCATGTGGCCGACATGACTAAACACCAAGGCACATGGAACGCTGTTACCTTCCCACTGAAGGGTATTCCAATACAGGCTGTTCTTCATCCTTTCCCTCGTACGCCTCAGCATGGAGTTTGCCTTTTTTCACACACACACACCCCCACCGAGTTGCCATTTTCATCAAGCGATCCACTAAAACCCCAAGATCTCTTCTTTCAGTTTCTGCCAGTTCAGACCCCCAACAGCATATATTTTTACAAAGGACAGTTTACTCCAGTGCAATGCTCCCTCTCAGCTGTGGAGTCTTCTGAGCAAACATCCTGCTTTGTGAGCTACTGGCAGTAAAGCTGTGGGCGAGTGATTCTGCTGCTGCATAAACCAGTTTGCTCTGGAGCCACCCTTCCTGAGCTAAGGCAAAAATGTGTGAGCCGGAGGCTAAAAGACTGTGAGCTAGCTCACACCGACTCAGCTTAGAGGGAACACTGCTCCAATGTACATCGTCACATCCTTACCCATATGGAGTTTCATTTGCCACATTATTTTATTCCTTTCTATGTTGCCTTTGCCCCCAGTGGGGGCCCACCGTGGCTTATATCGTTTTCTTCTCTTGTATCCTCACAACCACCCTGTGAGGTTGTATCTTCTCTTGTATCCTCACAACAACCCTGTGGGTGAGGCTGAGACGGTGTGCCTGGTCCAAGGCCTCCTAGAGCGAGCTCCCTTGGCGGGGGGGGGGAGGGGGGATTGGTTCTTCCCGATCCCAGCACCGACACTCTATCCACTACCCCACGCTGGCCCTCTAATCCTTCTACCCACCCACCCACTTGGAAAAATCCCGCCGGAGCGCTTGACAATATGCCTCGGTGTTCACCACCTTGAACAATCTGGTTTCTGCAGACCTGGGACACAGCCCTGCTCCCTCCCACTCCCAAAATCGTTTAAGAATTAAATACCACTGGTTCCAATACCGCTCCCTATGGAGCCAGTATGCTCCGTCGTGTTATTCCCGTCGCTTATGCCTGTCCTCTTATCCCAAGTTGGCTACATTTATGCAGAAACCTTTTGAGGAGGTGGGTTGTCAAAAGCCTCCCCCCCCCACCATACATACACAAAAAGGTGGGGGGGAGAAAGCTAACCCAGATCAGGCCTCCCTTGCATAAATAGAGAAGGAGGAGAAGAAGAGGAGATTGGATTTATACCCCATGGCCCTTCACTCCCCAAAGGAGTCTCAGAGCGGCTTACAATCTCCTTTCCCTCCCCCTCCCCACAACCCGACAGACACCCTGTGAGCAGTGTTCCCTCTAAGCCGAGTTAGTGTGGGCTAGCTCAGTCTTTTAGCATACAGCTCACAAGTTTTTTGCCTTCGCTCAGGAAGGAGGGCTCCAGAGCAAACTAATTGGTGCAGCAGCCAAATCGCTGGCTCACAACTTTGATGCCAGCAGCTCACAAAGTAGGATTTTTGCTCACAGGACTCCACAGTTTAGAGGGAGCATTGCCCCTGTGAGGCAGGTGGGGCTGAGAGAGCTCTTGACAGAAATTGCTCTTTTCCAAGAACAGCTGTGCCAGAACCATGGCTTGCCCAAGGTCATCCAGCAGCTGTGAGTGGAGGCGTGAGGATTCAAACCCGGTTCTCCCAGATTAGAGTCCGCGCACTCAACCACGACACCGAAGAGAGCATGCGCACGCACACACACACACACCCCACACGGTGCACCTGGAGAAGACAGCAAGGACCATTGAGGAGGCCATACAAGTAGCTGCCAGATCAGGGCACTCAGCCTGGAAGACAAGGGGCGCCAGAGATCTAAAAGCTCTCTGGAGGAGCTGCAGCCAAGAGGAAAAAGAAAGGAGGATTCTGGGTACCTAAAGGGCACTCTACCCACCCACCCCCCTCTTTCTCTCTCTCCAGAGAGCCAGTCTGGTGCAGGGGTTAGGAGCATGGACTCTAATCTGGGAGAACCGGGTTGGATTCCCCAGCCCTCCGCATGCAGCTGTTAGTGTGACCTTGGGTCAGTCACAAGTTCTCTCAGAGCTGTTCTCTCAGGAGCAGTGCTTGAAAGAGCTCTCTCAGCCCCACCTACCTCATAGACAGTGTTCCCTCTGAGCTGAGTTAGTGAGAGCTAGCTCACTTTTGTAGCCTCCAGCTCACACGTTTTTGCCTTTGCTTGGGAAGGATGGGGCTCCAGAGGGGAAGGGAAAGGGATTGTAAACCGCTTTGAGACTCCTTCGGGTAGTGAAGGGCGGGGTATAAATCCATCTCCTTCTTCTCCCTGTGTGGATCTTCCTGCTGTGTCCTTGACTTCTCCTGAGGTGCGGGTTCTCCCTTTTATGTTCCACTTTATTCTGCTATGGTCAGGCCTCACCGGGAGTCCTGTGTCCAGTTTTGGGCACCACATTTTAGGAAGGATGTTGACAAGCTCGAGCGTGTCCAGAAGAGGGCAACCAGGACGGTGAGAGGGTTGGAGTCCAAGTCTTACGAGGAAAGGCTGAAAGAGTCGGGTCTGTTTAGCCTGGGAAAGAGAAGGCTTAGAGGGGACATGATTGCAGTCTTCAAGTATCTGAAGGGCTGTCGTGTAGAAGACGGAGCAGGTCTGTTCTCTCTTGCTCCCGATTGCAAGACTAGATCTAACGGGTGGAAATTACAAGGGGGTTGACACCAGCTAAATCCCAGTGGAAACTTCCTGACTGTAAGAGTGGTCAAGCAGTGGAACAGACTGCCTCGGGAGGTGGTGGAGGCTCCTTCGCTGGGCGTTTTCAAGCGGAGGCTGGATGACCCTCTTTCGGGTATGTCATAGGGCTATCTTTCGGCTATGCTGCTGCAGAGTGCAGGGGGTTGGACTAGATGACCTGCAAGGTCCCTTCCAATCCTGACATTCCAGGATTCTATGATTCTTGGTGGCCATACTTGCAAATGTGGCTACTGATAAACCCTCCTGCAGAATCGGATCTAAGATCATGAGCGGAAGAAGAAACGGCAAGGACAGGAAGGACGTTTTGAGAACGGTTCTGGCAGGAAAGCCAGGAGGGATCTGTGCTGTCCCAGAGCAGGGCAGGAAGCCCCCCCACCCCCCCTGAGTAATGCGAAGCGGAGGCAGTTACCGACACACTTTATTGCAAGAAAACTCACCCCAGGCCCGCTCAGACCACAGCACGGCAAATCCCACCTTACCCCCACCCCCCCGTCGTGCAGCTAACTACCAAAATCCAAACTACACCCACTTGCATTTACAACCTTTTAACAAAAACAAACCCACACACAAACTATTAACAGTCATTTTGTTACTCTTCCAAAAAGGTTCTCAAGTAAATCCATTAAAATATTAGGAGTCAAACAATGTTGTCATCTCATTTTTGAGAGGGGGGGGGGGCAAGAACAGAAAAGTAGAATTCCTTCCACCGGTGCAAATGCCCGAGGCTGAAAAGGAAACTGACTGTGAAGGCACTGTGGGCGGGGTGAGGACCCCCGTTTAGGAATCAACCAATCAGAAGCCATTCCGGGGGACACCGTCCAGCAGAGGATGGTGGGACGTGGCAGGACATGTCAAGTCAAGGCAGGCTTGGGAGAGGCGGGGCAACCCACCTCGGGGGGGGGGTGTTTCCCCACGGCCTTCCATACTGTGCCACTGGCTCCAGGAAGGCTCCTCGACACAAGGACCACCAACAAGCCGCCCCCCCCCCCCCCTACAACCCCCCCCCCCCCCCGCCCCAAAGTCAGGTGTGCTTCCTGCACCTCCCTTTCAGCAAAGTCTCCACCTGGCCCTGGAAGAAGGTCAACTGGCCAGGAGGCTCGGGTGCCGAAGCCCTCGCGTGCCCCTCCACGCCTCTCACGGGCAGGCTGAAGGAAATGTCCGAAGCGTGGGCCCCTCCGGCGGGCCCTTTTGGCAGGACAGCTGCAGTGCAGCCTCCGGGGTGTTTAAATTCTGCCCCCCCCCGCCCAC
>NW_015163647.1:306164-306997 GCF_001447785.1 Gekko japonicus | reverse complement strand
CCACCCAGATCGAGGCAGTGAGAGAAGACGTCCCTCCCTTCTCTCCATCCCAGCTGTGGCTACACCCAAGGCATGCTGGGAGGAGGAGGAGGAGGAGGAGGAGGAGGAGAAGAAGGGGGCACTCAGAGGCTGGCGAGAGGGACCCTCGGAGCAGTTCCCACTCGACTGCCGGCAGACAACAATCGCCCTTCTGACAACCAAGGTCCCTTCCGACACCGCAGGGGTGCAAGCAAGGACCCCGGGCTGGCGACATAAAGAGGCGGCGGCGCCTGGGGGAGGGGGCGGCCTGCCCCACAATTCCTCCTCCCCCTCCACCCTTGTGCTGCCGCAATGCCTGGCTAAGCAGGAATCTCCCAGGGAGCGGTGGGGAGGAGGAACTGTAGCTAGGCAGATGGCTCTCTCGCGCACAGAACGCCCCTCCCACCCAGGCCGAGTCCCGGCCCTGCAAACACGGGTGCCTCTGGCCCTTGGCAACAGGGAGCTGCGCGGGCCCCTCCAAGTCTCACTCTGAAGCAGCCTAAATGCCCTGCTGGATAAACATTTGGTGCCTGGGGCAGAATCCACCACCAGCCCAAGCTCCAGCCTCTCGGGGAGGGGGGGGAGAGAGACTTAGCCCCTCCCCCCCCAGCAAAATAACAGGTCCTGCGTCTGGGTTCTGGGCGGGACGGGTGGAACCAGCCCAGCGGGCAGTTCCGACCAATACCAGAGTAGTGTGCCCAAAATCTTATGGAGAGCCAAGCGAGGGATTTCTCTCTGACCAAAAGGCGCCCGAGGTTTTTTGGACACGGAAAAGCAAAGTGCAACAGGATCTGACTTCTGGTACAGGGCGGAAT
>NW_015163647.1:302642-305983 GCF_001447785.1 Gekko japonicus | reverse complement strand
GGCTCCAGCACCGCACAAGCCCCTTGCCGCTGGAGCCCCTCTCAAGAGACTACATCCTAGGAAAGTGCAAGGACCTGCAGAGGGGAAGAACAGACACAGAGAAAGGGGGGGCGTTTCAGTGCAGTCCGGAGCCGCCACGAAGGATGGGCAGGTCTCTCCCAGGTCCTCACACCTGCCGGGGGGGTGATCACTCAGATGCACAAGGGACCCCCCCCCCAACTCTGCACGTGGAAGGGGCAGGCGCAGAGCAGCTGGGACAATTGACCTGGAGCTTCACAGAAACACACCGACTCACCTGCCCGGGGCCAGTGCTGGAAACCGTTTTTGTGTTAAGGGGGGGGGGAGGAGTTTAAAAAACAAACACCAGGTCCAAGCGGTCTCCTCTCCTCCTCCAGGCAGGGCCCCCCCCCCACGCATGATCGTGAAGAAAGAGTGGAGAGGCAGGTGTTGTGCCCCGAGGCGTCCGTCACACCACTGTCCTTCTGCCCAGCCGCTTAAAGACGCTGACCGTCCCCGTGTTGTCCATCTGGGCGCTGTGGCCTTCCGAGGTGCTGCTTACCTTGGCGCTGCCCAGCGTCCTCTGGATGGTGACCTGCAGGTCGGGCTCCGGCCGGCTCCGGGAGCTGGTGACGCTGCTGTCCTGGGGGTCCCCGGGCAGGGACCGCTTGCCCAGCCGCCGGGCCACCTGGCCGCGGGAGGGCGACTCGAGCGCCTTCTCCTTCCGGGGGCCCCCCGAGCTGGCCGGGCTCTTGCCCGCCGGGGGCGGCTGGGACTTGGAGCTGGTGGCCTTGGCCTTGACGGTCACCCCGGCCGGGGCGCCCTCCTCCTTGGGGGCGGGAGGCCGGAAGGATTTCTTCAGCACCCCGGCATACGGCAGGACGGAGCTGTCGTCCTCCTCGCTCTCGGCCGCTTTGTCCTCTGCCGCCTCCTGCATGTCCCCCAGCCGGCTGAAGACCCCTGTGGGCTGCCGAGACACCAAAGGGGAGAGTTATGAGACGGAACCCCGGCCTCCCCTGGGAGTTCCCGCGCAGCCCCCCTGGTCCAGCCGCAGCAAGTGCGGAGCAGGGAGAGGGAGAGGACGGAGAGGCACCCAGCGCTGCCGGGCCTCCGGATGGCTGCTGGGGGAGACAGGATGCAGGACCAAACAGGCCCGGGCAGGAAGGAGGGGCAGGCAGAGACCCCCACCCACCCGTCAGGAGGAGCAGAGGCCCCAGAGAGGCAGCCCCCAGCCCTCCCTCCCAGGGAAGAAGAGATTGGATTCATACCCCATGGCCCTTCACTACCCGAAGAAGTCTCAGAGTGGCTCACAATCTCCTTTCCCTCCCCCTCCCCACAACAGACACCCTGTGAGGCCGGTGGGGCTCAGAGAGCTCATTCGAGGACTGCCCTTGAGAGAACAGCTCTTGTCAGAACTTGCCCAGGGTCACCCAGCCAGGTGCCAGTGGAGGAGGGGTGGGGAATCAAACCCAGCTCTCCCAGATTAGAGTCCACCGCTCTTAAGCACAACACCAAACTGGCTCCAGGGAGGCCAGGTGCCCCACCAGCCCAGGCACACAGAAGAGTGACATGGAGGTCCCTCGCAAGGGCCCTGTTTGAGGGTCCCCGGGCCAAACGGAAGGGCCATCCCCACCTCCCCTCCCCTCCCGCACCTTCGCTCCTGTGGTCGTGTCCGCATTGGTCTCGGCACCCAGTCGGTCAAACACGGAGGTCCTCGGCAAACCTGAAGGCAGACAAGTTCGGGTCAGTGGCTTCTCCAGCAACCGGCTCTCCTCGTTCTCCTGGGGTGTCTGAGGCGGCCCTTTGCCCCTTTCCTCTCCAGCTGTCCTCTCCTCGGACAATCCCCTGGACATGCCCCACGTCTTCCCACAGGCCAGGCGCAAGGCCCAGGTGTGATCTCTGGCTCCCTCTGCTCTCTTGCACATCCCCAGTTTAGTGTGCCACCACGACACTCCCCTCTTCAGAACATCACAAAAAGACAGGCCCCCCCCCACCCCTTCATGATGCAACCTCTGGTTCACACTCTACTCACGGCCGGCCCCGACTCTCAACCCCCTCGCTTGGCTCACGGCCAGTGTGCCTCTGCCTAGCGTGCAGCGGTCCCAGATTCAACCCCCAGGACTGCCAGCTAAAACGACCACGTGGCCGGAGACGCAGAAGACCTCTCTGCCCGAGACCCTGGCCGCCCACCGACAGTCACACTGGAAATCAGGACTGACCTTTTCTTTCTCTTAAACTATATTTTATTCAATCTCCAATTATCCATTGACAGTAAATAATATCAGCATTCTTTAGCATAAGTTTACATCAACGACCACTTACAAAGGAACGTTCTAATCGCAGATAAGTATACACCGGTTTAACCGCATAAAAGAAAATATTCTTTTCTTCATAAACTTAGTATTAACATTGTCTGTTACAAGGACTGACCTTGAGAGACCCCCCAGGGGTGTAAGGCAGCTTCAGGTGTGATCCTGTGCTCACCTGGCCACCAAAGCCCTGCACCCCTCCATCAATCCCCTCCATCAATCCCTGCATGGGTTTGCCCCCCTCGCCCCCGCCTCCCATGATGTCATCCCTCCCACCGCTGCATCTCCACGCATCCCTGCGCGGCCATCTGAACACAGGAAGAAGCTGTCTTCGGCAGAGTCTGACCCCTGGGGCCCATCAAGAGCAGTGCTGCCCATGCAGACCGGCAGTCGCTCTCCACAGGTGGGAGGTCTTGCATATCAGCTGAACCTTCTAACTGGAGATGCCACCGGGGACTGAACCTGGGACCTTCTGCATGCGAAGCAGAGGCCCTAACCCTCTTGACAGCTCTCCAGAGTCTCAGGCAGAGGCCTTTCCCATCCCCTCCTGCCTGGTCCTTTTAACTGGAGATGCCGGGGATTGAACCGGGGACCTTCTGCATGCGAAGCAGAGGCCCTAACCCTCTTGACAGCTCTCCAGAGTCTCAGGCAGAGGCCTTTCCCATCCCCTCCTGCCTGGTCCTTTTAACTGGAGATGCCGGGGATTGAACCGGGGACCTTCTGCATGCGAAGCAGAGGCCCTAACCCTCTTGACAGCTCTCCAGAGTCTCAGGCAGAGGCCTTTCACATCACCTCCTGCCTGGTCCTTTTTAAACTGGAGATGCCGGGGATTGAACCGGGGACCTTCTGCATGCCAAGCAGTCACTCTCCCACTGAGCCACACGGCCCCTCTTTGCAGCTCTCCAGGGTCTCAGGCAAAGAGGTCTTTCCAATCACCTGCTGCCTGGTCCTTTTGAACTGGAGATGCCGGGGGGGACTGAACCGGGGACCTTCTGCATGCCAAGCAGAGTCTCTGCCACTGAGCCACAGTGTGCG
>NW_015163647.1:298781-302617 GCF_001447785.1 Gekko japonicus | reverse complement strand
CCTCACGCCTGGAAATGCAAGTCTATGTCTTCTGTGGCGGAAGCCTGCTGTCTCCCCCCCCCCACACACACACACAACTGGCGCTGCAGCCGTAGCTATTACATCACTCCCTTTTTGTTGCTGAGTTTGCAAGCTAGCTGAGAGAGTTCAAGCACCTTTCAACCACCCCTGAACTCGGTTTGCTCAAAGTTACTTTAATCTTGGATAGCTACAGAAGCTTACAGAAAAGTTAGTTTAACTGCTTTTTACTAGAGGTTAAGAGTTGAAATTGGCCTTCTTATCTTTCTAGATCAGGTGAAACATGTGCACATGCGGATTGGTTTATTTGCACATGTTGATTATCCCGTATTTTGTGATGCACCAATCAGTTATCTCGATAATAATCACATGGTTATGATAGAACAGATTTAGAAAAATGATCAGAAGAAGACTCGGTGAGGTTTCTGGGTATGTAACTTGGGCTTTTTGATCATTCTTAAAAGCAGCGAGACAAAAAGCTGAAACCTGGTTTGCTTTTTAAACTATTACTCTTTATAATGTGATTGAGCAATATGAGGAACTTTGATAATTTTAGCACTTATTTTCACAGTAATTGCAGGATTAACGTTTCCATGCCTGCATTTTCTGCTGTCTTGCATAATAAAGGGAATGAATTCTTTTCTCAATAAAAGAAATACGCCTCTACAGGTTTTCAGTTTGCTTTGCTGGTTATAGTTCAAAGAACTGAACTCACACACACACACACCCCACACAACTCTTATGCATTATCAGATTTAAAGGCTAATAATCATCCTGATAAACAATTAGGCCTGGCGGGATCTGGTCCACGGGGTCGCAAAGAGTCGGACTCAACTGTGCGACTGAACAACAACAACAACAAATCACCCTTTAATAGATAAATCCTGGAGAACTCACCCCCTAAACAGTCTGCATAGGCAAAACCTTTTGAAAGTGTTTAGTCCAAATTCTCTAAAAGGACACAGGAGCAAAGCTCTTGCTACCGCATGAAGCCCAAGAGTATAACCTAATAAAAGCTGATTTTTGCTCCATTCATTCCAATGGCCCAGCCAGTCCAACTCTTGTGTCACACAGTGGCCAAAAACACCAGGCGCCCTCAGGAGGTCCGGCTGTGGGGCCAGGACACTTGAAGCCCTCCCACTGTTGCCCCCCCCCAAAAATACAGTGCATCCCTTGCCCCAGACGGAGCGTTCCTATCTATACCTGGTGGCTCATAGCCACTGATGGACCTCTGCTCCATATGCTTATCTAATTCCCTCTTGCTTGTAGCTGCTGCCACCTCCACTGATGGACCTCTGGTCCAGATGTTTATTGAATTCCCTCTTGAAGCCATCCATGCTTTTAGCCGCCACCACTTCCTGTGGCAGTGAATTCCATGTGTTAATCACTCTTTGGGTGATGAAGGACTTCCTTTTATCCTTTTTAACCCAACTGCTCAGCAATTTCATTGAGTGCCCACGAGTTCTTGTATGGTGAGAAAGGGAGAAAAGGACTTCTTTCTCTGCCTGCTCTATCCCATGCATAATCATATAAACCTCGATCATGTCACTCCCTCAGCCGTCGTTTCTCCAAGCTAAAGAGCCCAAGTGTTTTAACTAGTCTTCATAGGGAAAGTGTTCCAACCCTTTTCTCATCCTAGTTGCCCTTTTCTGCACTTTTCCCAATGCTGTAATATCCTTTTGGAGGTGTGGTGACCAGAACTGTACACAGTACTCCAAATGAGGTCGCACCATCGATTTGTACAGGGGCATTATGATACTGGCTGATTTGTTTTCAATTCCCTTCCTAATGATCCCACCTCCCTCGGCCACTTCCTCCTCCATCACATCTTAGAGCGGAAGGTTTTTGGGCAGAGACCTGCTGTCTGGTGCTTTCAGAGGTGCCGTGCCCAACAATGGTTACCCGTTTCCTCTGCAAACTCCCCACAAACTATTTCCCCTGCCCGGCCCCTTCCCCTAATTCTTCTTTCCAACAGGCGACCGCAGCAAGCTGGAGGCAGGAGGTGGGGCAATATACGGCCGACAGACCTACCTTTGGCCGCCTGCTGCTCCAGGATCTTCTTGGTCCTGGGCGTGGTGCCTTTGGGCATGTGGACGATGTACTTCCCTTCCATCTCGGCCGTGACCCGCCGGCGCTTCACTGGGGCTGCAGCGGGAGTCTCGTCTGCTGTGCTGCACAGAGCTGGTGCAAGGAGAGGGCAGAAGCGAGGAGGTTTGGCTTGGCAAGAGGGCAAACGACCCTCCTGGCTCTGATGCTGGCCTTCCATCTGCCGAGGCCGTCCGGGAGCCTGCAACCTTATCCGCGCTGGGGACTCTGTGCCCCTTCTCACCCCACTGCGAGAGATGGGGAGAAGTAGGGCACAGCAGCAGGCAGGCCCGCTGGGGATGGAAGGGGAACACTGACTGCCTCACCGCCCCCCCCAAAGTGCTCCAGCCCATCGCCCCCCTCCCCGCAATGATTCAAGAAGGGCACCCTCCCGCCCGAAGCAGAAAAGGAAGTGTTGTGGATTTTAACCACTAGGGGGAAGCAGAGAGCTGTGCTCTGTAGCACTTGAAGCCGGAGGGTTTTTCACACATTTCCCAGATTTCTACGGAACCTTCAAATATGTCAATTACAAGTTTTTTTGTTCAAAAAGCCCTTTGTTTTTTGAAGGGGAAGAAATGGATTGGAGCATCTCCTCTGGCTCTCCTGATTCCGTGGAAGGTCAGAGATGGCCACCGCGCACCTTTTCTCCTTCTCACCTCAGCACCCCTGAACACCACATTTCCCCCACTGCCACGCCAAGGAACAGCTCTGCCCCCAGTCAAAAAAAGCACAGCGCAACTCTACATTCAACTCAGCAATGCCCCTTCCCACCCCCAGAAAGTTTTCTTCTCGTATTGACATTTTATAGAATAAAAGATTGGATTTATACCCCGCACCCTTCACTCAGAGCGGCTTACGATCTCCTTTCCCTTCCCCTCCCCACAACAGGCACCCTGTGAGGCAGGTGGGGCCGAGAGAGCTCTTTCAAGGACTGCCCTTGAGAGAACAGCTCTGAGAGAACTTGTGACTGACCCGAGGTCACACCAGCAGCTGCATGTGGAGGAGGAGTGGGGGATCAAACCCAGTGCTCCCAGATTAGAGTCCAACACTCTTAACCACAACACCAAACTGGCAGGGAAACTGAGGCTCGCCTAGAGTCCTATGAGTATATGGGCCTTGGACGAGTGCTTCAATCCCTCCCTTTTCCCAAGCTTCACCATCTTTAAGGGGGCAGCCGAGAGAACTGACATGACACGATCGAGGTTTATGCATGGGACACAGCAGGTAGAGAAAGAAGCCCTTTTCTCACTTTCTCACAAGACAAGAACTCCTTGTGGGCACTCCATGAAATTGCTGAGCAGTCGGGTTAGAACAGATAAAAGGAAGTCCTTCTTCACCCAAAGAATGATTAACACATGGAATTCACTGCCACAGGAGGTGGCGGCAGCTACAAGCATGGACGGCTTCAAAAGGGAATTCGATAAACATCTGGACCAGAGGTCCATCAGTGGCTATTAGCCACAAGGTATAGATAGGAACACTCGGTCTGGGGCAACGGATGCTCTGTCTTCTTGCTGCTTGGGGGAGGGTAACAGTGGGAGGGCTTCTGGAGTTCTGACCCCACTGGTGGACCTCCTGATGGCACCTGCTCTTTTTGGCCACTGTGTGACACAGAGTGCTGGACTGGATGGGCCACTGGCCTGATCCAACACTGGCGTCTTTTATGTTCTCTTATGTCTGGGGCAAGGAATGCTCTGTATTCTTGGTGCTTGGGGGGGGGGGAAGAGGGGGAG
>NW_015163647.1:290599-298675 GCF_001447785.1 Gekko japonicus | reverse complement strand
ATTCTTGGTGCTTGGGGGGGGGGCAAGAGTGGGAGGGCTTCTAGTGTCCTGGCCCCGCTGCTGGACCTCCTGACGGCCCCTGGTCTTTTTGGCCACTGTGTGACACAGAGTGTTGGACTGGATGGGCCATTGGCCTGATCCAACACTGGCTTCTCTTACGTTCTTATGTCTTGGGCAAGGGATGCTCTGTCTTCTTGGTGCTTGGGGGGGGGCAACAGTGGGAGGGCTTCTAGTGTCCTGGCCCCACTGGTGGACCTCCTGATGGCACTTGATGGCCACGCCCCTCCCCCGCGACACGCAAATAGAATTCTGGCACCAGCCCAGGCTGACCCCTAGGAGGTGCTTGGGGGGCAATGCCAGGGGACTGAGCAAGCAGAGGGCGGCCACCAGAGCAGGGCATGAAAAGACACCTCCCCCCCCCACCCCGGCTCACCTGTCTTGGCATTCTTCACAGCCAGTTTGTTGGACACCGTGACGGAGATCTTCGAAGCGCTGCTGTCCGGCCTCCGGACGGGAGTGGAAGGCGGGGAGTCTCGGCTGAGGCTGTTGGCGATCATCCTGCTGGCGGCTGCAGGGAGGGCGAGCAGCGGGGCCGGGTGGAGGAGCTACTCCCACAGACACAATGGCCCCCACGCCCACACCCTGAACGGAGGAAGGGGCACGCGAGGGAGGATCCAGCCCACCCCCACCCAGCAGCCCCCACTGCAGGCACGTGCCCCGGCAGTGCCATCCCTGGGGCCACACTGACGCTTACCGCTGGCGGCGTTCCTGCGGAGCTCGGGCTGCACGGTGGCTTGACTGGAGGCGACCGACTCCGTGGCTGCCTTGCACATTTCCTAGAGACAGAGAAGGCCAGGGCACAGGGGTCATGGGCATGGATGAGGGTGAAGCAGCAGAGGAGGAGAGCTGGCAAGTGCCTGTGACAGCAGTCTTCACTCCTGGCCCAGATAAGAAGGGAGAACTGCACGCTGGAAGTCCTCCTGACCTAGGTTCCCTTCAAGCTGCGCCAGGCTGTGCTGGCACACCATTTTTCCCCCGGCCAGCGCAGCAATTCTTACCACAGCGCAGAGGCGGGAAGTTCCCTTCCCAATGGCCATGCAGCACGGATCCATTTGCTCAGGCAGCACAGAAACACAGCAGTATGCTTTGTGTTTCCTAATCTGGGCTGGCCCCGCCTCCCCTCAGCTGGGGTTTGCTTGCCCTGTGAAAGGGGGCGCTGCCACCCTCCCTGGCAGTCCTCTGCCTCGTGCTCCTGGAGATACCCTGGCCCAGAAGGAGGACTGCTCTGTTGCCCAGTTTCTGCCCTGCCTGAGGTGAGCTGCCTGGTTATTTGTTTTGTCTTGGGGTGGGGAGCTGGCCGCAGCAGCGGGCTAGAGGCGATCTGGTGTGTTCTGGTGCTTTGCAAAGTGACTCTCTGTGTCCTTAAGCCTGGGAGGTTAAGTACTGCCAATATGTTCCATATAAATATAAATAAGTTTAATATAAATATATGGCTTGTTATACAAATGATGATGAAGATGAAGAAGAAGAAGAGATTGGATTTATACCCCGCCCTTCATTACCCAAAGGAGTCTCAGCGCGGCTTACACACTCCTTTCCCTTCCCCTCCCCACAACAGACACCCTGTGAGGTGGGTGGGGCTGCGAGAGCTCTGACAGAAACTGCCCTTTTTCAAGGACAGCTGTGCCAGAGCTTGTGACTGACCCAAGGTCACATCAGCAGGTGCAAGTGGAGGAGTGGGGGAATCAAACCCGGTTCTCCCAGATTAGAGTCCGCGCACTTAACTACTACACCAAACATAGTTTATATGTTGTTTGTATGTTTGTACACTTTTTTTAATGTCAGCCCGCTCAGTTTTAACGCTAGGACCACTTTTGGCTCACAAGGCAAAATTTCTGCTCACGAGACTGCATACCTTAGAGGGAACATTGCTACTGACTCACCCCCCGTCCATGACTCATTTAAGGGAGTGACTGCGGCAAAACTTAGCAACCAGGCGAAGAGAGGCCAGGCTAGAAGGGAGACGCTCAGCCAGCCCAGAGTTCTACACTTGATCTTAGCCAAAAGGCCGAAAAGCGATAACCAGCCCAGAGTTCTAACAGGAGCCTGGCCGATCGTGCAGCTGGCTAATCGGTAGCAGCATTTAACTCCACACTCTGGGCAGTACTCTTCGTGGAAGCAAAAAGTCAGCTTCATGCTGCTTGCATTCACTCCGGCTCGGCTCTTGCACCTAGACCTTTCCCCCCCACCCCGGCTTTGGACTTGGCTCTGTGTTCCTGACTCCTGACCCCGGCTTGGCTTTGGACTACATTTCTGGTTAGTGATTTGGACTTGGCTCTGTGTTTTTGGCTCCTGACCCCGGCTTGGCTTTTTGGACTTTGCACTATCTTCTTGGCTCCTGACCTTGGCCTGTTCTGGACTCCCTTTGACTGGCACCCCAGCCCATGACAGCAGGGATCATCCCCCCGGTTCTGGTACTCGAACTCCCACGAAAGCACCAGGCTCCAGCTGACCCTAAACCACCCTGCCCTGAGGTGGTTCTCCAGGCTAGCCTACCAATGCACCAAGCCCCTGAGCCCTTCAGCTTGGGGCAACCCCACCCCAAAAGTCCAGAGGGCCAGGAGTCCAATGGGCAAACTGGCCGCTCCTTTATCAGAAAACAAAAGGAGGGCAACCAGCACACATGAAATGGTACAAAGCACAAAAAAACTGCTAGCTGAAATCACTAAGGTAAACAACAGTAGTGCAGAGAAGTCAAGTCCCAAAAGTTTCAATACAGTGGGACCCAATTCTCAGTAGTAGCACTTACAGAACCAAGTTTATTCAATCACAAAGGATCATGGGTCCCTTTACTTTCCTGCACTACTGTATATAGCCACAGGGCTGGAACTCAAGGACCACGTAGCCCAAACTGCTTCCACTCCTCCAGGACAATTCTGGGGCGGACACAAGGCTTTCAGGAGCCTGGCCAAGCAGGGGTGCTTCCGGAGGCTTCTTTTGCCAGGTGTCGTCCCCCCCCTTCCCCCCCAAGCTAGAGGGATCCATTCGCCTCCTATATGTATGCCTAAAGATCCTGCCCGGAAATCCCACGCTGCACCATTTTTATTTCAAGTATGGAAGGGACAGTGCCACACTTCTCCCAGGAAGTGGCTTCAAGTGTCCAGGAGACCCACCTGCCTATAAACGACTTTGGCATGCTTGAGAATGGCGATGATATCCCCGACCACAGTGACGCCCAGTTCGTTCAGGATCTCCTTGTTCAAGTCCATCAGCATGTTCTTCTGAATCCTGCAGAAGGTGAAAGCCATGTGAGAGAGCCGCTGCACTAAACGCCTTACAGCCCCACGTGTAGTTTGAGCACTGAATGCCACTCAGGCACTCCGAAAGGGCAGGAGAGAGAACCCTTCACTCAGCGTGGTTTACAAACTCCTTTGCTCACAACAGACACCCTGTGAGGTCAGCGGGGCTGAGAGTGCTCTGACAGAAACTGCTCTTTCAAGAACAGCTCTGACGGAACTGTGGCTTGCCCAAGGTCACCCAACTGGCTGCACGTGGAGGAGTGGGGAATCAAACCCCGTTCTCCCAGATTAGAGTCCGCGCACTTAACCACAACAGCAAACTGTCTTCAAACGGGAGTCAGCTTCAGGAAGAGATCTTCCAAAGACTCCGTGCCCCCAAACTCTGGTTTGGACTTCTGAGCACGTTATCCCAAAGTCCTATAAAAACAGATCCACCAGGAGACCCAAACCACAGCACTACCTTCAAGTGGACTTCCATTTAGGTAGTCTAAATTAAGTTCCCTGCAGAAGACCTCCCATGGCTCTGCAAGAGAAATCCTGACCCCGTCTGAAAGAGGGCATTCCATACTTCGAGAGTGAGCGCGTTGCTTTAAATAGACACTTGGCCTTCTTATTGTTAGGCTTTGTGCTTGACAGCGCTGAAAGCCCGGGGTGCTGCGCTGTACAGTTATAAATAGAGACATGACTCCAGCCTGCCCCTAGGCTTCCACCCAGGCCAGCTGTCTGCTCCAGACACGCGCCCTGCATACCAGTGCTCCCTCTAAGCTGAGTTAGTGTGAGCTAGCTCACAGTTTTTTAGCCTCCGGCTCACACGTTTTTGACTTCGCTCAGGCAGGATGGCTCCAGAGCCAACTGATTTATGCAGTAGCCAAATCGCTCGCTCACACCTTTGATGCCAGCAGCAGCCCACAAAGTGGAATTTCTGCTCACACGACTCCACAGCTTAGAGGGAGCACTGAACCAGGGCAAACCACCTCTGTTCATCTCTGGCCGTGACGACCCCACATAACCGGGATCCCAGCCAGTGTTCCCTCTAAGCTGAGTGAGTGTGAGCCAGCTCACAGCTTTTTGGCTCCCGGCTCACACATTTTTGTCCTCGCTCAGGAAGGAGGGCTCCGGAGTAAACTGATCTATGCAGCAGCCCAATCGCTCGCTCTCATCTTTGATGCCAGGAGCTCACATAGTGGAATTTCTGCTCCACGGCTTAGAGGGAGGCATCGCCCTAGAGAGGGAGTGTGTGTGTGTGTGTGCACGCGGGGGGGTGTGTGTGTGTCTGTGTGGGGCCTCCTTCTCCCCCTCGCCGGCGCTGACCTGTTGTCCACGAACATGACGGCGTAGTTGACGGCGGGCCCGGGGGGGATGCCGGCCTCCTTGAAGAACTGGATCCACTCCGAGGTGGCTGCGGGGGGAGAAAAAACAACACAAGGGGTTAGTACCGCGCGTGGCCGAGGGGGAGCGCGCGCAGGGGAGCCCGGCCCGGGGGGGGGGGACGGCACCCCCACCCCCCCCACTCACCCATCGTGACGGACACCATGGCGGCCCCGGAGGAGGAGGCGGCGGCGGGAGAGAGGGGGCGAAGGCGGCGGCGGCGGAGGGGGGCGCGGCCTGTCCCGGGCTGCGGAGGTCGCAGCGCTCTCTCCTCCTCCTCTTCCTCCCCCAGACCCCTCCACGGCAGCCGCGGGGCTCCAGCAGGCCGCGCCGGAAGTGGAGGGCGCCCCGGCTCGGCGCACTTCCGGTTTTGCGCGGCCCACTCTAGCGCCGGCGACCATAGAGGCCGGGAGGACCGCCGCCCACGTGTCCGCGTCCCGCCGCCCGCCCTTTCCCCTCTGCTGCAGCCAGGCCGGGGCAGATTACCCATGAAGCCGAGAGCGACTGAGCACGTGCTTAGGGCACCAGGGCCAAAGGGGGCACCCCAAAGTTGGGGGAAGGGTGAAAAGAAAAAACGAATGGAGATTTGTAAAAAATAAAAATTGATAAAACTAGTGCACGTTGATCACGGTGCCACCCCTAGGGTTATCTTCTGTTTTTTGTTGGCCAGGTGCAGTGTCATAGGCTATGAGACCCAAGATTGGGGGCACCAAGACCGGTCAGTGCTTAGGGCACCAGTGAGCCTTAATCCGCCCCTGGCTGCAGCCCCTCGGGCCGGGGGTGGGCAGAAGCGCGTGCACGGGCTTCACATGCACGGCTCTCCTCCTCGGCCGCCAGACCCTCTTCTTCCCCTGGGTTGCTAACTTTGGGTTGGGGAATTCCTGGGGAGGGATTTGAGAGTGATTGGAACCCAGTGCTCCCTCTAAGCTGTGGAGTCTTGTGAGCAGAAATCCCACTTTGTGAGCTACTACTGGGAGCGAGCCATTCCGCTGCTGCATAGATCAGTTTGCTCTGGAGCCCTCCTTCCTGAGCTAAGCCAAAAATCTGTGAGCCGGAGGCTAAAAATCTGTGAGCAAGCTCACACTAACTCAGCTTAGAGGGAACACTGCTCTGGAGCCCTCCTTCCTGAGCTAAGACAGAAATGTGCGAGCTGGAGGCTAAAAAATGGTGAGCTAGCTCACACTAACTCAGCTTAGAGGGGACACAAACCTGGGGGGGGGTCACTGCGGGACATATTGAACAAGTCTGAGTCCAGTGGCACACACCTTTAAGACCAACAATGTCTTTCGTCTGATAGATGTGTGCTTTGCACACAAAAGCTTACACTTCAAATAAAACTTTCTTGGTCTTAAAGGTGCGTGCCACTGGACTCAGACGTTGTTCTGCTGCTTCAGAGCGGCATGGCTACCCACCTGAATTTTTCAGCAGGCTATCCTGCCACAGGTCCTGCCCATCCAGACCGGCCATTTTCTCCAGTGGTGCTGACTTCTGTAGTCTGCAGATCGGTTCTAATTTCTGGGATTTCTCCAGGTCCCACCTGGAGGTTGTGGCAACCCTACAGCCTCTGCTCCTTGAACGCAGAGAAGGCAGGCCCGTAGCCAGGATTTTGTGGCTTGTGGGGCAAGTGTTTTTCTGGTGGGGCTGAAAGAAAAGCCCTTTAGCCAACAGAAAGCTGTGACCAGGATAGATCTCTAAATTGCAAGCTGTCAGAGTATTTATTTATACTTTCGATTTATTGATCTCTCTTTCCTACACACCTGCGGGCTCAGAGCGATTTACAGTAACTCTTTGACAATTGGACTAACAATATTCGTGGGGGATAGGGAAGACAAACATACAGCATTTTTAATTACACACACATTGCAGCTAGCCGGGGCTTCGTCTGCGGGCTGGATCAGTCGTGTTCCGTGTATTCTTGTTGGCTGGCTGATGACGTCAGGGCTTCTTGATGTTGTGCTGCCACGTGGCCACCACTTTAGATGACAGTTCTCAGCTGCTGCAAGTTAATCACTTCTGCCAGCCTAAGCAACAATTCAGATAAAAAGCCAGCAGGCGGGGGTGATGCCTTCTATAGTCAAGAAAACTAAGACTTGGGCAGAAAGACTCTCTTAAAGGAGACCGGTTTCTTGACACAGAGTTAGAAGGGATCCTAGAGGTCACCCACTCCAACCCCCTTGCTCAGTGCGGGAATCAGTCAAAGACAGCACCCCACTCTGCTTAAAGGAGAACACACCTTTAAAAATGTTTTTAAATGATTGAAAAAAAGCATTTACAGGAGAAATTCTTGTGGGGCTGTGCTTTTAAGGAAGGGGGCAGAGCCCCCCAAAGTCCCACCATAGCTATGGGCCTGAGAGAAGGCCACCACGGTGGTGAGTGACAGGCCCACTCACCACCAGTCTCACTTGCCAGAGGTCGTGGGCCACGGGCCCAAGCCAAGCAGGCAGAACGTGTGGCTCCCTGCTGCCGACTGAGGGAGGGGCTGTGGCCCCGGGAGGGGGGAAAGGACCTCCTTCTTCAAAGGCCGAAGATCTCAGGCTCAGTCCCTGGCAGGCATCGCCAGTGGAAAGGACCAAGCAGCAGGGGATGTGAAAGACCCTTTTCTGCCTGAGGCCCCGGCAAGACGCTCCCGGTCTCTGTAGACAATACTGACCTTCCCCGGACCGAGGAGAGCCAGTTTGGTGTAGTGGTTAAGTGCGCGGACTCTAATCTGGGGAAACCGGGTTTTGATTCCCCATTCCTCCTCCACATGCAGCTGCTGGTGTGGCCTTGGGTCAGTCACAAGTTCTCTCAGAGCTGTTCTCTCAAGGGCAGTCCTCGAGAGAGCTCTCTCAGCCCTGCCTACCTCACAGGGTGTCTGTTGTGGGGATGGGAAGGAAAGGAGATTGTAAGCCGCTCGGAGACTCCTGCGGGTAGTGAGGGGTGGAGTATAAATCCAATCGCTTCTTCTTCTGATTCAGGACAAGGCAGCTGCCTGTGTCGATCTCCTGTTTAGGGAGGGACCGTGGCTCAGTGGAAGAGCGAGAGCCCCTGGCTTGGCATGCAGAACATCCCAGGTTCAATGCGCAGCTAAAAGGGTCAGGTAGTCGGTAACTTGAAAAACCTCTTCCTGAGACCCTGGAGAGTTGCTGCCAGTCTGAGCAGACAATGCTGACCTCGAGGCACCACTGATACAACTCGGTAAAAATCAGCTCTCTCTGTGTGTGTGTGCGCGCACACATTTGTATATCTCGGCAGCTGTCGGTATTGTTGACCAGCCTGCGCTCCCCAGTTCTGGAGCACTTCGCAGGGCTGGAACTGGCAGTGCTGCACGCCGGTGGTTCCACTCCAGGGGCCAGTGGAAAGCTCCCATGGAGCCGTTATCCTGGGCCTGCCGGCAGCCAGGAACAAACGTGGCCATGCCGCCGCCCCC
>NW_015163647.1:289434-290373 GCF_001447785.1 Gekko japonicus | reverse complement strand
CTGGGGCCAGGGAGGGCCTTCGCGGGGCTTCCTTGCACTCCCGCCGGCCTTGCAGGTCCACCGCCGGGCCCCTCATGGGGCTCAGCAGTGGAGCTGCAAGGCCGGCACCGGCGGCCGGGACCGTTGGGGGCGGGGTGTGTGGCCTTATGACACACTTCCGGTTATGTCAGGGGGTGAGGTATATGCTAATGAGTTCCCATAGCTCTTTTTCTACGAAATGACCCCTGTCTAAGCTGAAGCAGGCAGAGGGGAGCACAGGTCGGAGAGCTCCACCTGTGCTAGACGGGTCTGCAGACCTCTGAACCTGCCCTTCCTTACTACTGGAATACACACACACACACACACACCCAGGCACAAAGCACCTTTCCCCCCCAGCAGCTGCCGCCGCCCTCTCCTTAGAGCACGGAGCTCTCCCACGTCCCGTCCAGGTTAGGCGGCTCGAATGCACTCTAGAGGAGGCTGCCAATGAACAGATTTATTCTGGGCTGTCTGCTCCTGTCCAAGACAAAACGTGGCCCAGGAACACACAGCACCAACACAGCCATTACAGAAAAACTGAATACGGAACAAACATTTAGACCACACTTTAGAACCAGGGGTACAGTTCTAATTAGACATTCGTTTCAAAAGATCTTCTCCCAACACTGGAAAAACTGCAAGGGGTAGGTGCGACCCCAAAGCCCGAGGGAAGGCCTCGCCCGTAGTGTGCCTCTGAGCCCACGGAGGTCCAGCCCAGCGTTGCCTCGGGGGCTCTCGGCGTAAGGGGCAGGTCCTTGGGTGGCCATTAAAGACCCAAACCCACACCTGGCTTCTAAAACCTCTCCCAGATCGAAAGTCTCTCCCATGATGAGCCACCATGGTCCGATCTGGGCTTTCCTTCAAGGTGCCCAGGTAGATCAAGATGGGCAGCCGTCACTGTGTCTGTCTGTCTGCAGCAAC
>NW_015163647.1:288288-289403 GCF_001447785.1 Gekko japonicus | reverse complement strand
ATCTGGTTCTCCCCACCCCTTCCTTTATCTTCAACACAGAGGCGCCATAAAAGAAGGGCTGGCGGGCCAGCTTTGTTTAAACACCCCCCCCAACCAAGGCTCCCTTCTCAGCTGTTGAGTCTCGTGAGCAAAAATTCTGCTTTGTGAGCTCCTGGCATTAAAGTTGTGAGCGAGCGACTGGGCCGCCGCATCAATTAGTTTGCTCTGGAGCCCCATCCTTCCCGAGTGGAGACAAAAATGTGTGAGCTGGAGGCTAAAAAGCTGTGAGCTGGCTCACACTCACTCAGCATACAGGGAACACTGCCCCCAACTAGGCACTTATTTATTCTTTGTTAAAACTTTTTTTTATATAGACCGGGGGGTGGGGGAATGGCCACAGACTCCAGTGGGAAGCTGTGCTACTGCGGTCTTTTGCCCAACGAACATGGCCAACGTTTGGCCGCCCCGTTTGTCTCTACACCTGTTCCCTAAATGTATGCTGAGAGAGAGAGAGAGAGAGAGAGAGAGAGAGAGAGAGAGAAGAGAGAGAGAGAGAGAAGCCCCCCCCCCGCTCTTTGCCCCGTTTGATAGAAGAGCAGATAAGGTCCCTTAGCCTCTTCGCTGAAACAAAATCCTTTGGAAGGAATGTGATCAAGACAGGCTAGAGCCCCCCCCCCCGGCCCCCAGCACCAGAAAGACTGTGGGTACGGCGGAGGGGGGGGGAGGGGGGCTCTCTGCTCCCCTCGCTCAACGTTTCGGCCCCAGGAGGCTTCCGCCCGGTCTGGTTCGCTCCTATCCGGGCAGGAGTCCCGCAGACGTTCCCCAGGAAAACCGGCTGTCCCTTTGAGAGCGGGACGGGCGGCGCTCTGGCCTTCCTCAGGAGACGGTGTCCGGTTTGGGGCGGGCGGCCTGAGGTCAGTGGCCTCCGCACAGGTCCCCCGACTGGCCCAGCAAGTTCAGTTCCCGGCTGTACTGCGAGTTCCAGTCCCGCTCAAACACGGCCTCCAGCTGATCTCGGACGGTCGGCTGGTCCCCGGACTCCACCTGGCTCTGATTGACCACCAGAGCAGACCCGGCCGTGTGGAGGAAGTAGTCCCCGGACCAGTTGGATGTGCCTGGAGGGAGGGAGGGAGGGA
>NW_015163647.1:266729-288213 GCF_001447785.1 Gekko japonicus | reverse complement strand
GAGGGGGTGGGTGGGCTTTGGGGAGCCCCACCAGGCAGAGGAGAATGCCTGGCCCCACCCACCCCACTGGAGCCAGCCGTGTCCGAAAGGGTCTTCCAAGATGAACCGATCCAGTCTCGCCTGACCCAGCTCCCGCCAGCCGTCCTCTCTCTGCCCACCCCTCCCTCCCTCCCCCCCGGCTCCTCTTCCCCACCCACTTCTGAGTTCCTGTCCTGCAAGGGGCTGTCCTGCTTGCCTTCTTGGGCTGCATCAACAGAAGCACGGTGTCCAGATCACGCAAAGTGATGGTATCGCTTTACTCTGCTCTGGTCAGACCTCACCTAGAGTATTGGTGTTCAGTTTTGGGCACCGCAATTTAAGAAGGATACAGACAAGCTGGACCGTGTGTCCAGAGGAGGGCAACGAAGATGGTGAGGGGGTCTGGAGTCCAAGTCATATGAGGGAAGGTTGAAGGAGCCGGGTCTGTTTAGCCTGGAGGGGAGACGACTGAGAGGGGACAGGATCACCCTCTTCAAGTCCTCGAAGGGCTGTCTGACAGAGGATGGTGCTGAGTTGTTTTCTGTGGCCCCAGAAGGTCAGACCAGAACCGACAGATTGAAATTAAGTCAGAAGAGTTTTCGGCTAGACATGAGGAAGAACTTCCTGGCCGTTCGAGCGGTTCCTCGGTGGAACAGGCTGCCTCGGGAGGTGGTGGTGGCTCTCCTTCTTGGGAGGCTAGATGGCCCTCTGACAGCAATGCAGACTCTGTGAACTTAAGGAGTTCACAAGAAGGGAGGAAGGACGGGAAGGGTTGCCTCGGGGCTTGGTTCTCGTGGACCTTTCTTACACGCCCAGGGAAATGCCGATTGCCACTTTCGGGTCAGGGAGGAATTTTCCTCCAGGCCAGATTGGCCCTGGGATTCTGGGGGATTTTTGCTTCCCTCTGGGCACGGAGCAGGGGCCACTGGGTGTGTGTGGGTGGGTGGAGGTATTTGTGAATTTCCTGCCTCGTGCGGGGGGTTGGACTAGATGACCCTGGAGGTCCCTTCCCACTCTATGATTCTACGATTCCTGCACCCACTCCTAACATGGCTCCTGCGGCCCTTTCTCCTCAGGCTTCAAGCCACTACCGGTGTTCCAAGCAGCATCTCTCGGAGGGCGGGGGGGGCGGACCTCACCCTGCCCCGGTTTCTGGGCTCGCTCACTACTCACCAATGTAGGCCACCTGGTCGGACACCATGTACTTGTTGTGGTTCACCCGGGCGTAGGGGATCCGGGCTTGCGTCTCATTCGCCGGGACCACAAAGAGCCTCTGGAAGAGGAAGAGAGAGAAAGGGGAACAATTGTAGGAAGCGGTGCTGGAGGACTCGGATCCCGCAGAGAAGAGGAGGCCGAAAGGAACGCGTGGGGGGGGGGAGCCCCTTCCGGCCGGGGCTCTCCGTTAACGGGAGGAGCCGCCTTCATCCCCCCTCCTGCGCAAACGGCGGGAGAAGCTGCAGCCCTGGACAGAAGGGGGGCCGGCAGGGCAAAGACGGAGGCTGATATTTAAGCACTCTGTGCATTCCCCACCCCCAGCTTTCCTCCTAACAAGCTCAAGGCGGCGGCATACGGGGCTCTCCCTTCATCCATTCCATCCGCACAACGACCCTGCAAGGGAGGCTAGGCTGAAGAGACTGTGCGCGCGAGAGAGACAGGAAAGGGGAGAACGTGTCCAAATGGACTGAATGGACAAGAACTCCTCGTGGGCACTCCATGAAATGGCTGAGCAGTCGGGTTAGAACAGATAAAAGGATGGGCTTCTTCACCTAAAGAGTGATCAACACGTGGAATTCACAGCCACAGGAGGTGGCGGCGGCTTCAAGAGGGAATTGGATAAGCCTATGGAGCAGAGGTCCATCAGTGGCCCCTATTAGCCACAAGGTCTAGGTAGGAAACGCTCAGGCTGGGGCGAGTGATGCTCTGTATTCTTGGGTGATTGGGGGGGGGCAACAGCGGGAGGGCTTCTAGGGTCCTGGACCCACTGCTGGACCCTATTATTTTTGGCCCCTGTGTGACACAGAGTGCTGGACTGGATGGGCCATTGGCCTGATCCAACATTGGCTTCTCTCATGTTCTTATAATGTTTTGCTTGATTTTGTGTGCAGGTTTAACTCCCAGTGGGGTTTCTCTGCTGTTTTGGTTGTAAGAAACCATTTCTCCCTCCTACTGCAGGAGTTCTGAAAACCCTGCCTGGGTTCTCTCCTTCGGCTTGGAAAGAAGCCCCATCGACGGAGCTCTCGGAAAGGAGAGTCCGCCCACAGTCAAGTGGTCTATCCTTTCCCTCTGGAGCCACGAGAGCCCTGGGTAATGGCTGGGGAGAGGGGCTTGTAGAAAACAGAGGCCCCTTGAAGCCAGAGGCTGGGCGCTGGAGGCTAAGGAATGTGCTCAAAAATACTTCCGCCCATTGAGGGTGAAAGGGTGTGCCACTTCTTTTGAGTTCCTTAAATGGATTCAGTTTTGCTTTCCAGTCTCCTATCATGCCTTGAGATTTCCAGCCACCACTGTGGTGCTCCACATTTCCTAGAGTCGCACACGCAGATAATACCGGCATCCCTACAGAAAGGCTTCAGGGTATTCTGGAATCCAGGGGAGTCGGGGGCAGTGTCCTGAGGGTCTCGAGTCCCAGTGCTCCCTCTAAGCAGAGTTAGTGTGAGCTAGCTCACACTTTTTTAGCCTCCAGCTCACACATTTTTGTCTTAGGAAGGAGGGCTCCAGAGCAAACTAATTGATGCAGCGGCCAAATCGCTCGCTCACAACTTTAGTGCCGGCAGCTCACAAAGATAGAATCTTTGCTCACAAGGTTCCACAGCTTAGAGGGAGCCTTGGCTCTCGACCCCCCCTGCTTTGAGAAATGGTGAGGACTGTGAAGTAGGAGGTTAGGAAGGAGAGCCCCCCCTCCACGTCTCCTCCCCACCACCACCCTGGCCGTGACCAGGAGGCAGCCTGCCCGGCTCTGGGCTGGTTTTGAATGGGCAGCCCGGCCTCTGAGCACAACGGGCCCAGCTCCCGCCCAGAGCAGAGAAGCACCACAAACCCCCGCCCTCCCCAGAAGACCCTCACCACTTCGATGCTGTAGCGGGTGCGATTGTCCTGCATGGCCGCCAGCGACCGCAGGAACGGAAACATGGTGGCCTTGGAGTGCTTCCAGCAGCCAACCAGGAGGCGGACGCGGACCCTGCGCTCGTAGGCCACCTTCCGGAGGTGGTCGTCGATCACCGGCCAGAACCTGAGGGGAGGACAAGGCTGAATAGGGGGCCCCCCCCGTGCACCGTCTGCAAGCGGCGCTCCCCTCGGCCTGCCCGCGCAGCCTGTTCCCTGGCCCCGGTGTGCTTCAGCAGCGAGGGCGGGGGGGGGGGAATGTCTGAGAGTTAAGAGTGGCACATCCGAAGCCGCCCCAGCTGGGAGGAGAGGGGCCGTGGCTCACTGGCAAAGCCTCTGCTTGGCATGCAGAAGGCCCAGGCCCATAGCTACGGTGGGGCATTTTGGGGGGCCGCCCCCTTAATTAAAAGACCTGCCCCACAAATAGCCATGCCAGAAACCTTAATTTGGACCATGACCTAGGCGGAACTGGGCTAACAGAAAGGGGGATTGGTGGAGATGTATCTAAGCTTTCTTGCCCTGTGGAAGGGCACTCAAAAGGCGTTTAAATGGCTTCTGAAGGCAATTAAATGCCCTCTAAGCTGTTTCCCCCCCAGGAACTAAAGCTCACGGCGCTTCTCCCTTGAAAGGAAGCGCTAGAAACAGGCTCAGAGCCCCCCCCCCCGGCATTCAGATTAATTTAATTAGCTGTAATTTAACTGCCCCCTTAAAAACTCAAATGCTCCCCCAGCGAAAAAATCCTGGCAGCTATCGGCCTGAGAAGGTCCCTGGTTCAATCCCTGGCATTCCCAGGTAAAACAGAGCCAGGCAGCAGGTGATGGGGAAGACCTTTCTCTGCCTGAGACCCTGGGGAGCCACACTGCCAGTCTGGGTAGACAACACAGACATTGATGGACTGATGACCCGCTTTGGTAGAAGGCAGCTTCATGTGTTCATCTGTTCCGCAGGGGGGTGGGGGTGGGGGTCTGGGCAACCTTTGGCACCTCTACCTGTTCAGCCCGACTAGGCACTTCCAGGGACTCCTTTCAGTCCTGTCTCCTTATACGGAAGCTGTTGTTTGGGGCTGCCCCATAAGTAGTGCCTCAGTGAGAAAATCTAATTCTGCGGGCCCAAAGTAATAACAACCTCTCTTGCCATTACAACACCCCAGTCCCCAGATGGCGCTATAAAAATCCGAGAAAAGGGGTCATTTCCTGCAGGAGCTCGCAGTTTTTTAGCCTCCGGCTCACACAGTTTTTCTCTTAGCTCAGGAAGGAGGGCTCCAGAGCAGTGTTCCCTCTAAGCTGAGTGAGTGTGAGCTAGCTCGCAGTTTTTTAGCCTCCGGCTCACACATTTTTTGTCTCAGCTCGAGAAGGAGGGCTCCAGAGCAAACTCATTGATGCAGTAGCCAAATCGCTCGCTCTCAGCTTTAATGCCAGCAGCTCACCAAGTAGAATTTTTGCTCAGAAGACTTAGAGGGAGCATTGCTGGAATGCCTATTTCCTGGGAGCCAGGTTGTTAACTGCTGCATTAGCCAAGAGACACCTGAGACAGGGGCAGTATACCTGACTGCCAAATGCCGGGGAAGAGCACCTCTCTGTCAGACGCCCCTCACAAGCTCCCCGGAAGCATCTGTCTGCCTGCTGGACAAAAACGCGTTCCCCTCCCAGTCTTATTCCGAGGCAGGGATGGGGTCGGAACATGGGGGTGGGGTAGGGGGCAAGTGGGCCCAAAGGGGGCAAGCGCTTGGGGTGCGGCACACTGCCTGTCAGCCAGTCAGCCCCCAGTTACCTCCTGGGGTGCGAGAACTCCATGGTGGGCAAGTAGCTCATGACGGCCACGTAGACGAACTCCTGGGCCCCGTCGATGACGCTCAGCACCGCCTCGAGGTCTCTGGTCCGCCCCGGGGCACACAGGGCTGGGGGGGAGCTCTGGGGGGCGGCACAGAAAGAGAAGAGACCTTCAGAAAGGGGCGCAGTCGGGATGGGCATGCTGGCCCAAGGACTTATGCGTGTGTGGGGGGGACACAGCAAGAGAGGACTTGTCTAGAAGACGCAGAAGAGATGGGATTTGTACCCCACCCTTCACTACCTGAAGGAGGGAGTCTCAGGGTGGTTTACAATCCCCTTCCCCTCCCCACAACAGACACCCCCTGTGAGGCAAGCGGGGCCAAGAGGGCTCTGGCAGGAACTGCTCTTCTTCAAGGACAGCTCTGACAGAACTATGGCTTGCCCAAGGTCATCCAGCAGCTGCATGTGGAGAAGTGGGGAATAAAACCCGGCTCTTCCAGATTAGAGTCTGTGCTCCTCACCACGACACCAAACCAGTATAGGCCCACCCCTCCCTTCTGCAGGGATCCGAGTTTCTGCTGCTCCTGAGGATGGAGCCCAGAGAACTCTGTCAGCCAAAATGCACAGGTCTGGGGGCAGACAGAGTGCCCTCTTTACACAGGTCCTGCCCTCTGGATCGGGGCCACCCCCCTGGGCTTCCTCCCAGAATGTAATCAGGGCTCTGTTTGTAGCAGGGACTCCTTTGCATCTTAGGCGACACACCCCTAATATAGCCAATCCTCCAAGAGCTGACAGAGCTCTTCTTACAGGGGCTACCGTAAGCTCTTGGAGGATTGGCTACATTAGGGGGGAGGGGTGTCACCTAAGATGCAAGGGAGTCCCTGCTACAAAAAGAGCCCCGACTGGGGAAGTGATGTTTTCGGAGGGGAGGGGGAGCTTCCAGAGGAATGCCTGGCCAGGCAGCAGGGGCCCCCACGTGCCCACTACTCACCGAAAGGTACACGCCGGCATTGGTGCCGTTCAGCTGCAGAGCCAGGGGTGCCTCCTTGTTGTAGGGGGTGGAGAAGTTGGCGGGCCAGGGGGAGGGGATGGTGGCGTTCGGGAGCCCCAGGGCCCAGTAGGCCTTGAAGAGCTTGGCCAAGTCCCGGGCCAGGCAGCTGCAGTTGTAGACGGCCACGCCCAGCTCCTTCACCTGCGGGCCAAGCAGAAGACGTTTCCGGAGCCAGCCCCTCCAAAGCACGTGGCCGCCAAGGAGCCCCTCCGCGCAGTCCCAGAGAGACACGGCCGGGCTCCCTGCCATGCCATGTGCTCCAACGCTCAGAAGAGGCGCAGCTGCTTCCAGGGTACCCCCCTCCCCCCACAGCCCGTCACCTGGGTGAGGGCTCGCCAGTCCATGTTTGCGCTTCCCAGGTAGACGTGCGTCTGGTCCACGATCCAGAATTTGGTGTGGAGGATTCCAGACGTCAGCCTCGGCAGGTCCACTTTGCGAATCTGTGCTCCTAGAGGGATCCGGAGAGACGGCCCTTCAGCTCTGAGCCCTCGGGGGGGGGCAGTGTTCCCTCTAAGCTGAGTTAGTGTGAGCTAGCTCACGGTCTGTTTAACCTCCGGCGCACCCATTTTTGTCTCAGCTCAGGAAGGATGGGGCTCCAGAGCAAACTAATGTATGCGGTAGCCAAATGGCTCATAGCTCACAACTTTAAGGCCAGGAGCTCACAAAGGAGAATTTGTGCTCCGGAGAAGACTCCACAAGGCTTAGAGGGAGTGTTGGGACTCAGGGCCACTCTTGGACCTGGCCCCCTTCCAGCGGCAGAGCCCCTTTCTGAGGGTGTGCGCATCTCCCCGTGGAGATGGCGAAAGACCTCTCAGCTGGGCGGCCCCTTCCCCGCACTCACCGCTCTCCTCCAGCGCCAAGAGGTCCGTGCTGGGCAGACGGGAAGAAGGCGGGTTGACCGCGATCCGGGTGGCGATGCCTCTCCCAGACAGCTTCAGCAGCTCGGCCAGGATTTCTTCCCCCTGGGTTTCAAACAAGGGTTCAGAGGGGCTCACACGGCTGCCTCCCCGGCAATCCACCGACAGCCCTGCTCCTCCGGCGCACGTGGCTGGGGTGCCACGAGGAGGCGAGAGCACTGGGCTGCCCGTGGGGCACAGTGTGCTTCCAGCTGGCACTGCAGGCAGAGGCAAATGGGAGGGCTGCCATCTGGCATCACAACCCTCCCCCCCAGGCCCCCCCCCCCCCAGGGACACTCTGAAGCTCCCCAGGTTTTTTCCGTTCAGGGGGCATTTAAATTTTCAAGGGGGCAGTTAAATTAAAGTTAATTCAATTAATGTGAATGCCTGTCTTTAAAGGGGGAGGATTCGAGCCTGTTTCCAGATCGTCCTTTCGAGGGACGGGGCAAGCGAGTGCAGCATAAGAACATAAGAACATAAGAGATGCCAATGTTGGGTCAGGCCAAAGGCCCATCCAGTCCAACACTCTGTGTCACACAGTGGCCAGAAATACCAGGTGCCATCAGGAGGTCCAGCAGCAGTTCCTAAGAAAATCAGAAGGGCTTTTAAATGCCTTTTGAGTTCCCTTCCACAGGGCAAGGAAAGCTTAGAAAGGCCCTTTCGATACATCTCCAACAATCCCCCCCTTTCTACTAGCCCAGGACCACCTAGGTCATGGCCACACACACACAAAACCTTTATTGGCACTGAAAGCACAAAACGTCATGGAAATACGGGGAAATACTAAGATGCGTCAGCCGCTTACACTTGGCTATTCAAGCCTCGTCTTCTGATTGCAGAATATAACAATTTTGGCAAGAGCCTCCATTATTTCGCAATTAGAATTAAACAGAAGAAAGTGGACAAGTCATCAGAGCGCCAGTCCTCGCCCTCTAGAAGTGGAGTAATAAAACGAGATCGGATATCCCTATAGAGGGGGCAATGAAGTATGGAGTAGGTAAAGGTAAAGGTTCCCTTGCTCGAAAGCCAGTCGAATCCGACTCTAGGGCTGTGGTGCTCATCTCCGTTTCCAAGCCGAAGAGCCAGCGCTGTCCGAAGACGTTTCTGTGGTCATGTGGCTGGCATGACTAAACACCAAGGCGCACGGAACGCTGTGACCTTCCCACCGAAGCGGTCCCTATTTATCTACTTGCAATGTCTTGCTTTCGAACTGCTAGATTGGCATGAGCTGGAACTAGAGACAGGGGAGCTCACTCCATCATGCGGCACACTCGAGTCTCGAACTGCTGAACTACCGACCTTCCACAGCCTGCAGTTCAGCGTCTTAACCACTTGAACCACCGCAGCGGAGTGTGTAGTGGACTCTATAGCTTTTAGAGAGCCCTAAGGACAAAGCCTGTCTACATAGGGTATCTGGCGGTACCTCCCTAAGAGCACCTCTGACGGCAGAACATGAAAGCGTGCAAGCATGTATGCTCTGCGATGATCTGGGGCTGTTAAACTTGAGAGATACTTCGCAGTAGAGGTCATGGTCCAAAATAAGGTTCCTAGCATGGCCATTGGGGGGGGCCTTTTAATTAAGGGGGCATGGCCCCGAAATGCCCCCTGTGGCTGCAGGCTTGCCTGGCACCCAGTGACAGCAGGAGGAGATGTTTTGCTACCCCAAACAAGCGGTGAGGCAGGGCTCGGTTCAGGCCTGGCAGGGGGCGGTGCGGCCTGGGGCAGCGATCTGCCTGGACCCAGCCCTACTACTCCCGTGGGGAAGGTATGCCAGGGCCCTTCCATTCAACCTGTAAGAAGAGTGCCTTCTTTCCAGGGGAACAGCTTGACCGTGAGAACTGCAGGCCCCAAAGACTCTCTGTAACTAATGTCTTTTGACTGGAAGCCCCACATGGTTTGCCCAACGATGGTACACAGGTGTTTGGAGTTGTCCCCGCCCCCCATGCGCACTCAGACTGGCAGGTTAGCCCCCAGCTGAGCCTGAATGGGTGCTACTTGGGGGTAGAATGACCAAGAAGTGTTCCGGGAGGAACCAAGTCAGCCCTCGGCCGGATCTCTACCAAGCCCGGCAAAGCTGCACACCATCGATGTCGGTTTCACTCCTCACTTCCTCCTCTTTGTCAAGCTTTTGTTTCTTTTTAATCCAACCAAAACGAGATATGCTTTGGCCAACAGAAGCTGCATGCAGCTGTTAACATCCCCACAGGACGAGACCTTTTAGGAAATCCTGAGTTTTATTTGTGGGTTCCTACGGATTTTGGAAACTACCATGTAATCACCGTGACACGGCTTCCGAATTCTATCAAAAGCCTTTTCTGTCCAGACCCCGAACCAACGGATGTTCTGCTTTCCTCCCTCAAAGGGCCCTTTCAGGGACTCCAAGGCTGACTGGCTGCCCAGTTACATGCCTGTTTGCAAGAGAATCGATCCTGTCACGGTGCTGCTGAGTGCACGGCATTTAATCCAGGGGCCTCAGGTCAGAGGGCTGCTCTTGCTCCACACCAGGGGTGGCCAAACCGTGGCTCGGGAGCCAGATGTGGCTCTTCCACACATAGTGTGCGGCTCCCAGCAGGGCGGCTGGGGAGGCAGGCCTCTCTGTGTCCCTCCCTGGGTAGGCCTGAGGTGAGGGGAGCAGAGAAAGAAAGCAACTTCAAATGCATTCTCAAAGCCTGTCAGACTCGGGCATTTGGCCTACTGCACCTGTTGTATTTCTACCCAGTGCAATTACGCTCTCTGTATCCTGTTTGCTCCTCGCACCCAACCCTTTGTTATCCCTGCACCCTTATCGCTTGCCCTCGCCCGCCACTGCATTCCTTGGGGGGGTGGGGTGAGTGCGGGTAGAGTTTAGGGAGGCCGTATCGCCTCAAAGACATCTTTCACATGGGAAGTGTCCTTGAAGTGGATTCTGTGTTTGGCTAGTTGTTGACCGTATATCTTTCATGGTCTTTGTAGTATTGCTGATGTGTATGAATAGAATTTTGAGGCTGTGATTATACGTAACTTTCCCGCCTTGGCACCTCAGTCCTCCTGACAAAGAGTCTGAACCCATAAGCATCTCAAAGCCAGTTTGGCGCTGTGGTGAAGTGCGCGGACTCTAATCTGGGAGAACCGGGTTTGATTCCCCACTCCTCCATTTGCACCTGGCTGGGTGACCTTGGGCAAGCCGTAGTTCTGATAAGAGCTATTCTTGAAAAAGAGCAGTTTCTGTCAGAGCTCTCTCAGCTCCACCTGCCTCCCAGGGGGTGCCTGTTGTGGGGAGGGGGTGGGAAAGGAGTTTGTAAGCCGCTCTGAGACTCCTTTGGGTAGTGAAGGGCAGGGTATAAATTCTTCAAATCTCTGAATAAACCTTTCACTAAAGAAAGTGTGTGTGGAGAATGATTTGACTGGGAAGCTGACATTGGGCCTCGACTGACTAGTCTCTTTAAATCCCTTCTCCAAGCAAACCCAGCTGACATGGGGGGGGCCCCTGGAGGACACATTGAAAGTTGCTTTCTTTCTACCTTTCTTCCCCCCCATCTTTCCACCTTCCTTTCTTTCCCTTTCTCTCTCTCCCCCCTTCCTCCTCCTTTCATTCAATGTCAATAAAAAGCAAATCCGCATATTTTTCAATAAAAACGTGTGTGTGTGTGATACCTGCTCATGCCTTGCGGCTCTCAGGCGTCTGGCGTTTATTCCACGTGGCTCTCACGGTAAGCAAGTTCGGTCACCCCTGGTCTGCACAAACATCCCCTTCACCAACAGACGCTGCTTTGCAGTCAGAGAGAATACCAGCCCCCCGGGGGGGAGGGGGGGTTCTCCCTCCCCTGGTGGAGGGACATCTCCGAGAAGGCATCCTTCTGACCCGTTACCTGGCTGGCTGAGGGATCCTGGGTGTGCGTGTCTTTGTTCTGGAGGGTCCAATAGAAAGCGGCGATGTCCACAGTGCTTCTGGCGTCGGCGAGGAGTTTCGCCCAGGCCTCGAAGGTGGAAGGACTGATGGTGCTGTTGTCCTCATACGCCAGCCCCTCGGGGATGCTCTCCACCAGAACGATCCTAAAGAAAGGAGAGGCCCTGAAGGAGGCAGGCGGGGCAGGGGACCCCCTCCGGGGGTGCATGCAGGAGTCTGACCCACCAAGCCCTTAAAGGTGGCCCCCCCCCAAAAAAAGATACATTGCCTGCCTCCCTAGCCCATTCCTCTCTTGGGTATCCTCTAGTCAGGGGTCATTTTGTAGAAAAAGAGGTGCAGGGGCTCATTCGCATAACTCATTAGCATAACATGCCACACACCCCTGACGTCACCGGAAGTGTGTCAGAAGACAACACCCACCGCTCAGGCTCCACTGGACTGTTTTGGATTGCTAGCTATTGGGGGGGGGGGAACATGCAGATCTGTCCTCGCAGAGGAGGGAGAGCTTGTGCCTGAACAAAACTTGGTCTTAAAGGTGCCCCTGGACTGTTTTGGATTGCTAGCTATGGGGGGGCGGGACGTGCAGATCTGTCCTCGCAGAGAATAAAACTTGGTCTTGAAGGTGCCACTGGACTGTTTTGGGCCGGGGGGGCTCTGCAGCTTACCTGGCTGCTTCTTGCTCTGACTGAGGGCTGCTGGGAGTAGGGGGCGGGGCTTGTTGCATGTGCCCGCCCCCTGGGCTCTTTACTGCCGGAGCACCGCTCCCGTGCGCTCCTGCAGGAAATGACCCCTGCTCTAGATTCTAGATTTGAGTCTGGTGGTACCTTGAAGACCCGCAAAGTTTAATTCTAGGTAGAAGCTTTCATCTGCAGGCACGAAGTTGCACCTTTGAGACCAACAAAGTCACATTCAAGGCATAAGCTTCCTTTCACGAAAGCGCACACCTTGACTAAAACATTGTCGGTCTTTACAGGGCCACCAGACTCGAACTTTGTTCCAGGCAGTGTTCCCTCTAAGCTGAGTTAGTGTGAGCCAGTTCGCAGTTTTTTAAGCCTCCGGCTCACACGTTTGTCTCGGCTCAGGAAGGGATGGGGGCTCCAGAGCGAACTAATTTATGCAGGAGCCAAATCGCTCCCTCGCAACTTTAATGCCAACAGCTCACAAAGTAGAATTTTTGCTCACAAGACTCCACGGCTTAGAGGGAGCATTGGTTCCAGGGCATCCTTTCTTATCCATCGAGAGCCAGTCTGGTGTTGTGGTTAAGTGCGCAGACTCTAATCTGGGGAGAGCCGGGTTTGATTCCCCCACTCCTCCACTTGCACCTGGCTGGATGACCTTGGGCAAGCCGTAGTTCTGATGAGAGCTGTCCTTTGAAAAGAACCGTTTCTGTCAAGAGCTCTCTCAGCCCCGCCTATCTCACAGGGTGTCTGTCTGTTGTGGGGAGGGGAAGGGGAAGGAGTCTGTAAGCCGCTCTGAGACTCCTTTGGGTAGTGAAGGGTCGGGGGGCATAAATCCACAGTCTCTTCTCTTCACCTGGGCTCTGAGGCCAGGCCAGTTTCTAGTCCAGCACCGCAGACCCCACATTCCAGGCTGTCAGTGCGGATTTTATTCATTGGGGGTGCAACATGCTCCCGCTTCAGCGAGGAGGAACAGAGTCCCGAGCAAACTTCTGTTGTCAGGACTGAACTTTGATTTGCACCCCAGAGAACACGGGAGCTCCAGAATCTGGACCCGAGTCCTGCTCCAGAGGGCAGGAGCAACTTTGTCAGAAAACCCCAGGGAGTCCAGGGGAAGGACAGCCCCTGCCCCTCACCTGCAGGGGTCACTGCACCGGTCATCCAGGTAGGAGGCAGTCCTCACGTTCTCCCCCCGGGTGGAACCGTGGAAGGGGAAGAGGAAGGTGTGGACCAGGAGGGCGGCCACCAGCATGGTCCCCAAAAACGCCGTCGCCACGATGCAGTGGAAGTCCTGGGGGACAGAGAGAGAGAGAGACGGAAGGAAGGAAGGAAGGAGAGGCGGAGATGACCACGCTTTCTATAGCCAGTTTGGTGCACTGCATCATGAATGCTGCCTCGGTGAAGACTCTGGAGGGACAAGACATGTTCCTTTAGCCACAGGCTGCAGCCCACCCCCCTTGTCGGGGGGTGGGTTAAAGTGTGTGGACAAAAGAGCCAGTTTGGTGTCGTGGTTAAGTGTGCGGGGACTCTAATCTGGGTGAACCGGGTTTGATCCCCCACTCCTCCACTTGCAGCTGCTGGATGACCTTGGGCAAGCCGTGGTTCTGTCGGAGCTGTTCTCTCACGAGCAGTCCTCGAGAGAGCTCTCTCAGCCCCACCTCCCTCACAGGATGTCTATTGTGGGGAGGGGAAGGGAAAGGAGTTTGTCAGCCACTCTGAGACTCCGAGTGAAGGGCCAGGGGTATAAATCCAATCTTCTCCTCCTCTTCTACCCCCGGGGCTTGAACCCAGCAGCCCTCACCAGGTGTCCCAGCATGAATAGCTATACCAACAAGATGGCAAGCCAGAGCTATGCAAGGCCTGGAATTCCCTCCCTCCCCCCATGGTCTTCTCCGCTTGGGCTGGTGAGATCCTCACAAATTATGAGGGTCTGTGAGGGAGAACTCTTTGTAGGATCTGGTTTCTTAACTGCTTTTTATTGTCATGATTTGGAATGTAAAATGCCACCAAAGATCAGTGTAATGAGGAGGTGCTGTGGCTCAGTGGCAGAGCCTCTGCTTGGCACGCAGAAGGTCCCAGGTTCAATCTCCAGCAGCGCCTCCAGTTAAAAAGGACCAAGCAGGAGGTGATGGGAAAGACCTCTGCCTGAGACCCTGGAGAGTTGTAAAGAGGGGCCATGGCTCAGTGGCAGAGCCTCTGCTTGGCATGCAGGAGGTCCCGGGTTCAATCCCCGGCAGCATCTCCAGTTGAAAAGGACCAGGCAGGAGGTGATGGGAGAGACCTCCACCTGAGACCCTGGAGATCTGTAAAGAGGGGCTGTGGCTCCGTGGCAGAGCCTCTGCTTGGCATGCAGGAGGTCCCGGGTTCAATCCCCGGCAGCATCTCCAGTTGAAAAGGACCAGGCAGGAGGTGATGGGAGAGACCTCCACCTGAGACCCTGGAGATCTGTAAAGAGGGGCTGTGGCTCCGTGGCAGAGCCTCTGCTTGGCATGCAGGAGGTCCCGGGTTCAATCCCCGGCAGCATCTCCAGTTGAAAAGGACCAGGCAGGAGGTGATGGGAGAGACCTCCACCTGAGACCCTGGAGATCTGTAAAGAGGGGCTGTGGCTCCGTGGCAGAGCCTCTGCTTGGCATGCAGGAGGTCCCGGGTTCAATCCCCGGCAGCATCTCCAGTTGAAAAGGACCAGGCAGGAGGTGATGGGAGAGACCTCCACCTGAGACCCTGGAGATCTGTAAAGAGGGGCTGTGGCTCCGTGGCAGAGCCTCTGCTTGGCATGCAGGAGGTCCCGGGTTCAATCCCCGGCAGCATCTCCAGTTGAAAAGGACCAGGCAGGAGGTGATGGGAGAGACCTCCACCTGAGACCCTGGAGATCTGTAAAGAGGGGCTGTGGCTCCGTGGCAGAGCCTCTGCTTGGCATGCAGGAGGTCCCGGGTTCAATCCCCGGCAGCATCTCCAGTTGAAAAGGACCAGGCAGGAGGAGATGGGAAAGACCTCCACCTGAGACCTTGGAGAGTTGCTGCCCGTCTGAGCAGACAAAAGGGACCTGGCTGGACCAAGGGGGGTCTGACCCAGTACGAGGCAGCTTCACACGTGTTCATGCGTGTCCCATCAGGAGGACGGGGCGCACCCCCACCACTCCCACAAAACCCCACTGAAGCATCTACGACGGGTAGCATCAAACGTAACATTTTCCATTGCGGCGATGGAATTCACAGAGCCTAAACTTCCAGAATCTTTAAAAAGGGAAGACTCTAGATTTCCAAGTAAAGCAGGAAAGAGCTGCTGGTGGAACGCCCTGACCGGCAGGAGGACAGAAAGGGCATGACCCCCCCACGCCTCCACTTGCAGCCGCTGGTGTGACCTTGAGTCAGTCACAAGTTCTGTCGGGGCTGTTCTCTCACACGTGGTATTACCTTTCCTGATAAGCGTGTAGTACGTTGTTGGCTGTGGGTTCTGACATTCAGCGGCAGCCCGAAGGGACCGGGAAGGAAACTGACCTGAGGGGCCTGGCCAGGACACAGGTCCTTGGGGTGAGGCAGGGTCTTCAGCTGGAAGGGAGGGAGGAAGAACATTAAAGGCGGTCCAGGCCAACAGGGAAGGGAAGGAGCCACAGACCTTGCCCCTCTGACAGCCCGTGATCCTTTGTGATTGAATAAACTGGCTCCTGTATGTGCTACTACTGAGACTGGGTTCGACGGCAGCCTATTGGTTTTGAAAAATAATTATTCGAAATGCGGCAGCCTGCATCCGGACTTCTGCGTCTCTACGGCTTATGGATTCCATGACCATAGGGATTTTCCAGGAACTCTATGAGTCCACTCTATGATGAACGTATGTCAAGTTGGACAATGGAATTACAATACAACAGGAGTGAGACACATCGAATACTTTTGGGACTTGACTTCTCTGCACTACTGTTGTTCCTTGTAAGAACACCGTGGCTTTATCTAGTTATATGGTTATTGTGTTATTGAACTCGGTGGCTCAAATGGTTAAGACGCTGAACTGCACAGGCTGTGGAAGGTCGGTAGTTCAGCAGTTCGAGACCCGAGTAGTGCCGCATGACGGAGTGAGCTCCCGTCTCTGGTTCCAGCTCCTGCCAACCTAGCAGTTCGAAAGCAAGAAATTGCAAGTAGATAAATAGGGACCACTTCGGTGGGAAGGTCACAGCGTTCCGTGCGCCTTGGTGTTTAGTCATGCCGGCCACATGACCACGGAAACGTCTTCGGACAGCGCTGGCTCTTCGACTTGGAAACGGAGATGAACACCGCAACCCTAGAGTCGGACTCGACTGGCTTTCGAGCAAGGGAACCTTTACCTTTTTAAGGAAATATTTTTATACATCTTTCATTCACCTTTAGTGATTTCAGCCTTTGTACCCTCTTACAGCTCCCCTGCCCTGGCGTGGCCTCCAATACCGTGACTACTTCTGGGATTCACAGAGTCACACTAAAAGTCACGTGAATTGACACGGGGCACAAGGTGCCAGGAAGGCCCCCTGCACAAACCTCCAGCAGACCCACCCCTCTCCGGTTCAGCCACCCTAAGCCGTGCCCAGGAAGATCCGGACCCCAGTGATCCGTCTACGCAGCTGGCACACGACTTGCACTGGAGGCTGCCGGCAGGGCCCTGGGATCACGCCGGACGTGCTGCCGCCTTGTGTGACCTCTGACTTGGGCCTGGCGCCGGGAGAAAGGGACGAGGCACAGCCGCTCCCAGCTCCATTCCAGGACGCGCCACTCAGCCGGAAGCGACGGGCCCGTTCAGGAAGACTTCCTCTTCAGGGTCATAGAGAAATCCCCCGCCCCCTGTTGATCATATATAATCTGGCATGGTTTGGAATTAGCTATGTGATCTGACTGTTGCCTGCTGCAGTGCCGATTGTCTGCATCACTTTAGTTTCTACAGCATTGCCTTCTACCTTTGAAATTTGCTTTGGGATGCCGTGCCTTAGGCAGGGGCTTCCTCTTCACGGTCCCCCCAGTACTCTGATCCTAACCTTACCACCTTGTTCACTGGACGTCTTATGCAAAGCAAGCAAGCGTGAATGAGGCCGTAGGGGATTACCTGCTGGTAGGTGACACGGGGCTTCATCTTTTCCGGAGTGCTGGGGACAGAGGCAGGAAGAACCAACCAGAGAACCTCAAAATAAGAGAGAAGCCAATACTGGATCAGGCCAAAGGCCCATCCAGTCAAGCACTCTGTGTCACACAGTGGCCAAAAATACCAGGTGCCCTCAGGAGGTCCACCAGTGGGGCCAGGACGCTAGAAGCCCTCCCACTGTTGCCCCCCCCAAGCACCAAGATTACAGAGCATCACCTGCCCCAGACCCAGAGCCCCTATCTATACCTTGTGGCTAACAGCTACTGAAATTTCATGGAGTGCCAACGAGTTCTTGTGTTGTGAGAAAGGGAGAAAAGTACTTCTTTCTCTACCAGCTCCATCCCATGCATAATCTTATAAACCTCGATTATGTCACCCCTCAGGCGTCGTTTCTCCAAGCTAAAGAGCCCCAAGCGTTTTAACCTTTCTTCATAGGGAAAGTGTTCCAACCCTTTTATCATTCTAGTTGCCCTTTTCTGCACTTTTCCCAATGCTATAATATCATTTTTGAGGTGTGGTGACCAGAACTGTCACACCATCTATTTATACAGAGGGATTATGATACCGGCTGATTTGTTTTCAATTTCCTTCCTAATAATCCCCAGGATAGTGTTGGCGTTTTTTACTGCAGTTGCACACTGTCTAGACATTTTCATTGAGTTATCTACTATGACTCCAAGATCTCTCTCTTGGTCAGTCTCTGCCAGTTCGGACCCCATCAATGTGTATTTATAGCCAGGATTTTTGGCTCCAATGTGCATCACTTTGCACTTGGCCACACTGAACCCCATTTGCCACGTTGACGCCCACTCGCCCATCCTGGACAGATCCCTTTGGAGTGCCTCACAATCCTCCCTGGTTTTCACCACCCTGAACAACTTAGTTTCATCTGCAAATTTAGCCACTTCACTGCTTAATCCCAACTCCAAATCATTAATGAACAAGTTAAAAAACATCAGACTGAGTACTGATCCCTGCGGTACCCCACTGCTTACCACCCTCCAATGAGAGAGTTGCCCATTTACACTCACTCTGTTTCCTATTAATTAGCCAGTTTTAGATCCACAAGAGGACTTGTCCTTTTATCCCGTGATTATTGAGCTTACTTAGGAACCTTTGATGAGGAACTTTAGCAAAAGCTCTCTGGAAGTCAAGGTAAACAATATCTATTGGGTCCCCCTTGTCCACATGTTTGTTCACCCCCTCAAAGAACACTAAAAGGTTAATGAGACAGGATCGCAACCGACCAGGCCTGGCGGCTGAGTCTTTGCTCCTTCCTCGCAGGGCCGGCGCGATCTGCAAACAGACCAAGGGAAACTGGTTGAGCTCCGACCGGGAGGAGGGACTCCAGAGCCCCAGGTGGAACACCACCTGATCCTACTGTGGGAAACCGCCAGATGCACTTGCGAGCGATCACCACAGTGCATTGGAAGGGGAGAGAAAGTGTGGGAAAGTGTCGATTTCCTTTGGGGCTTCCCAAGAAAGCAGAGCTGCAGTTGCAGGAACAGGGCTTCACATCATGTCTTGAGGAGTCCCCCCCCCCCCGGACCCCCTTTCAAGTGCTTTGTACCACCCAGCCAAAGAGGAAGGCCTTGTGTTTTTAGTCAGGGAGGCAGCGGCCTCGGCAAGGAAGGGACCTCCGAGTGCCAGCAACGGCATCCAGTGGCCTTCGTTTTTTGAGTCAGGAGCAGTGTTCCCTCTAAGCTGAGTTAGTGTGAGAACTAGCTCAAAGCCTTTTAGCCTCCGGCTCACACATTTTTTTGCCTTAGCTCAGGAAGGGTGGGGCTCCAGAGCAAACTAATTGATGCGGCAGCCAAATCGCTTGCTCACAACTTTAATGCCTGGAGCTCACAAAGTAGGATCTTTGCTCACAAGACTCCACAGCTTAAAGGGAGCATTGAACATCAGAACAGAAGAGAAGCCAATGCTGGATCAGGCGCCTCCGCCTGTGGCCCCCCCCCCCCCCGAAGTACCAAGAACACAGAGCATCCCTGGCCCCAGACTGAGAGTTCCTGTCTATACCTCGTGGCCAGTGTTCCCTCTAAGCTGAGTTAGTGTGAGCTAGCTCATCATTTTTTAGCCTCCGGCTCACACATTTTTGTCTTTGCTCAGGAAGGGATGACTCCAGAGCAAACTGATTTATGCAGGTGCAAAATGGCTCGCTCACAACTTTAAGGCCAGTAGCTCACAAAGTAGAATTTTTCTCACAGGACTCCACAGCTTAGAGGGAACATTGCTTGTGGCTAGTAGCCACCGATGGACCTCTGCTCCATACATTTATCCAATTCCCTCTTGAAGCCGTCCCTGCTTGTAGCCGCCGCCACTTCCTGTGGCCGTGAACTGTGTGTGTTCATCACCCTTTGGGTGTAGAAGGACTTCCTTTTATCCGCTCTAACCCGACTGCTCAGCAATTTAATTGAGTGCCCACGAGGTCTTGTATGGCGAGACATTGGTCAGGAGATGATTCATGGGACAGCCTTCCAGGAGGCCGGAAGGTTCCCCCCTCCCCTCACGCCCCTGCTTTCTGAAATCCCTAGCTCTTCAAGCCACTGACTGAATCAATGCCACTGGTTTCTCCATGGAGGGGCCCATTGCTGTCTGACTGAGTGGGGAGGGGTGTGTGTGTGCAGAACCTGCCCCCCTGTTTTGTTAACCAGTGAAGGAAAGGTGTGGGGAGGGGGAGGAGGCAGCATGTTGCCCCCCCTCTTTGCCTCCTTTTGGTCTCCCCCCCCCTTCATTTCACTCACGCCCCACTTCTCTCTTTCTGACCCACAAAGAAATGTTTTGAAAATGAGGGGGGGGGTCTGTTCTCTTCTGGAGAATAAGGGGATGCTACTCTCTCTCTCTCCCGACTTTCCGGTGAGGCAGACACGTTATTAAAACGGGATCCCCCAAATGAGCTGCAACTCCTATCTGGCGTGATAACAGGGGCCTCCAATGCCACCCAGGTCAGCTTAGCCCCGGGACCTGTTTGCAACAACTGGGGTCAGTCTGGGAACTGAGTGTGTGCGCGCGTGGAGTGCCTCCAGGAGGCGGGGAGGGGGCAGGCAGGCCTTTCAACTGTGCGTGTTTCGGGCTGGATGTGTGCTGGGGGGGGGGGGGTGGCTCAGGCGAGGTCTTCTTCGCAGGCAGGAAGGAGGTGGTTTACCAGCTGGGCTTTGGGCGTCTTCATGAACCACAGGAAAGGATTTGGGGCATCTCCACAAACCACGGGGAAGAAGGTGGTGAACAGAATCGCTCCCCAGAGCAGAGAAAGGGGATACTCCCAAAGACAGGCATGACTTCCTGGAACTCCGTCCCCCGTGCCCGGGTGGTTCCCTTCCAAATACCCAGGCCCAGGCCAGCTGATGGGCAGAGAAGCCAGATTTGCAAAGCTCTCATACAGCACGAGAAGGCAGCAGACGTGGCACCCTCTGGGGCAAAGCCTGCCGATGGGCATCCCCTGAGAGACCCCTCCGCCCTGCCACCCCTTCCCTGGACCTTCTTCTTCACCCACCTGGGTGGGCCTCTCCTCACCCACCCCTGCTCTGGTCCTCACGGAGAGGCAATGCGGAAGCCCCCCCACGGAACCCACCATCCCCCTCTGCCCAGGCTAGCCTGATTCCGTTAGACATTGGAAGCGAAGCAGGGTCGGCCCTGGTGACTAGTGCTCGGATGGAAGACCCCCAAGGAAGTCCGGGGTTGCTACGCAGAGGCCGGCAAGGGCAAACCCACCTCCAGCTGGTCCCTTGCCTTGAAATCCCCCAGGCAGGACCTCGGTCGGTTGGCTGCGACACCCGAACCCGCCAGTTCTCCCTTCTCTTCCCCGAGTGTCCCTCTCCCCCTCCACGGGGCCCAGACTCCAGAAGCCCTCCTCGTGCGGGTTGGAGCCCCTGGACCCCGCGGCTCCCTCCCACCCGCTGGGCCTGGTCCCCTGGCCATTTGGTTCTGCCGCTCCTTCGGGAGCACTGGCCCGAAAATGCCCGCTCTGGGATCTCAAAGGCCACTTCCACACTGCCACTTTGGCCACTCGCTTTTCCCCCTATGGCTTCAGGTCCCCCCCCCCCAGTGTTCCCTCTAAGCTGAGTTAGCGTGAGCTAGCTCACAGTTTTTTAGCCTCCAGTTCACACACTTTTGTCTCGGCTCAGGAAGGATGGGGGCTCTAGAGCAAACTAATGGATGCAGGAGCCAAATCGCTCGCTCACAACTTGAGTGCCAGCAGCTCACATAGTAGAATTTTTGCTCACAGGACTCCACAGCTTAGAGGGAGCACTGGTTCTTGGAACTTCTCTGAGTGAAACCCCCTCCCCCAAAACACAACACAACAAACACAGCCCACCCCTTGGAGAGGCAGCTGGGCCTGCCACGGGGAGGCCACATTGACTGACCAGGCCAAGCCACGGACAGTGTTTCCTCTAAGCTGAGTCCGTGTGAGCCAGCTCACAGTTTTTTAGCCTCCAGCTCACAGTGTTTTGCCTCCGCTCAGGAAGGGGATGGGGCTCCAGAGAAAACTGATTTATGCAGCCAGCAACCAGCCAACTCGCTCGCTCGCAACTTAGAGGGGACACCCCGTGCCGTTTTCCACCTGTGGTTTGCTCCCTCCGGGACTACTAGCGAAAGCAAAACACATTTTTTTAGGGGGGGGGCCCCACCGGGACACACGAGTGTGCCAACAAGGACCGTGCGGAAGTGGCCCCGGACGCCTGGAGAGAGACGCGCCTCCTCCCAACCCGGCCCCCTCCCCGGCCGCTGAGTCAGCCAGTGCCCCGGCCGGTCCGCCTGCTGCTCCCTTGACCCCACCCCCCGCCGCAAGGCTGGCCCAGGAGAAACAGAGGCCGGGCAGGGAAGGGGAGGGGAGGGGAGGGGAGGGGGCGTCTGGAAAGCGCCGGCTTCCTGCTGCCGGGGGTCGCCCTCCCCTGCCCCCGGCCGCAGAGCCAGCGGTGCCCGTCTCCCCGCCCCGAGCCAGCCGGTCGGACGGACGGGCAGGGGAGGCGGCTGGCTGTCGG